>NW_021604648.1:4111836-4121409 GCF_004785775.1 Grammomys surdaster | reverse complement strand
TTTCTCTGTGTAGTCCTGGCTGTCCTGGAACTCACTCTGTAGGGCCAGGCTAGCCTCGAACTCAGAAATCCACCTGCCTCTGCAGGTGCTGGGATTAAAGGCATGCACCACCACTGCCCGGCGACAGGTTCATTTTTAATCGGCTAATGACAGAAAGAAAATTACCAGAAATTACCAGAATGTGACATTTGTTGGCTATTTTTGACAAAGAATCAAAAACATTATGTTGAAGACAAACTTGTAACAGGCCACTTAAGATGGAGAGGAAAGAGCGCTGTTGTAAATCTAACAGAGAAAGTCTGGGTCCTGGCTCGGCCACGCACCTTGAACCAGCAGCACTGTCCTGTCCAGTCTCAATGATGGTGTACAGAAATGGACATGAGATGCCTGCTGTCAGGAGGCTGAGGCAGGAGGATGATGAGTTGAAGCCAGCCTGTGCTGCCACAGAGACTGTGGCTGCCGCCTGTGTGCATTCTTTGTTTTTCTCAGTGGACAGAGGTTTTCTAAAGTGGAAGCCTCTCTGTCTCTATACCTCAGCACCGGACCCTCAGCTGTGAGAAGTCCTCAGCTCAAGAAATTCCACTGCCTGATGCATGAGCACTTGCCAGCCCACAGCCAGGGAGGGAGGAGCGAAGGAGGAGGGCGGAGCCAGACTCCAGGACCCCCGATGCCTACTTCTCTCTCATCCACTGTGCTGTGCATAAAAGCTTCTCTTCGTACTTGGAAGCCTTTCTCTTTCAACCCCTGGATCAGTGAGTAGCAGCTCTGAAACAAGAACTCAAAGGAAAGTTCATTTCCTAGGACCCAGAAACTTGAGTGGGGCGTAAGCAGGGCTTGGATCCCGTAACAGCCACACGTTTGGATAGTTCTGCCAGTGATTGCTCACAGCAAGCACGACCCTTCACCGTCTACTCTTTGCAGAAGCCTCATATTGGATATCAGCTAGAATCTTAGGCCCCACCCAAATACCCTCACGTCTCCTTCTTCAGTAGATCGTGCTGCCAAAAGCCAGAAAAGTGAATATGCTGTCTCTCATCAATCAATACATGTATTTATTTCAAACTCCAGTATCAGTGAAATCAGGATAAAACTTAACAATTAAGAGTTTGATTGTCAGCTTTTATTCCTATGTGATAGAATATAAAATAAACTTGCAGTTATCATAGGTGGAGTAAACTCCATCATGGGCTAGCTAACACTCACTGCAAGTCCGTGCAGTTCCCCAGGCTGTTGAGGCTCACTTCCTCCTGAATTTGCTATATCTTATTGGCACCCATTCTCCCACCTGGGCCATGAAGCTGGCCACCAGCAAGCCAAGCAGAGGGGCCTTCAAAGAATCTACCCTGCTGATATCTTGTTCAAGGGCTCCAAGACTCCAGAAAAGTAAGGAAATCTCCTGCCTTTGATTAAACAAAGGCACTCAGCCCTTTGTCCTAGAAGCCCTGTGAGAGGAGAGGGAGCTGGGGAGGGGGGGGAGGAATCTTACACTCCGGTTGTCTGTGCTGTAAACCATGCCCAGGTCCCAGCACACAATGAGGCAGAGCAAGAGAAGCCATGCCTGGAGCTCCCGTTAATACTCTAGAGCCTGATAAAATCTGTCATGCTTTTTTTTTGCTTGAAAGATTTTTCTAGCTGGGTGTGAGTCCCAGTACTTGGGAGGCAAAGGCAGGTGGATGCCTGTGAGTTTGAGGCCAGCTTGGTCTTTATAGTGAGCTCCAGGGCTACATAGAGAGACTCTGTCTCAAAAAGAAAAAAATATGTATAAATCCAAACAAGCCAGAAAAAAACCTTCCTCGCCAAAGGAAAGAGGAAGGGGGACCCGTTTGTTGAGTTCTGTCCAAGTTGCCTCAGTGCCCTACTGGCTGGTCCCTAGCTTGAATCTGAAGAGGTTTATTCTCATGTTTTTGAGGACTGGGTCAGCAGAATACATCTCAGGATTGTTTGTCTGTTTGCCCTTGTTGCCTCATGACTCCAGACAAGATTGCCAAAACCCATTCTCCCACCAGCACGCTCCAAGAAGTCCTCTTAAGGATAAAATGGCAAGATTAATTTTAAAAGGCTCAAAGATGCTCGTAGGCTTCCCGAATGTCCCATGCCCATGAGCTGGCAGGAAAGCCAGCAGGGGCAGGGGCAGGAGTTTCAGGGCCTGCCCTTGGCTCTTTCTCAGACAGGCTGTGTAAGGCAGATCTGTTGTTTTGCCTTTCTGGACTTGTTTCTGTGTGGGGGAAGCAGTGGGGTTAGTAAGTCATCCAGATATATAAACAGACCCTTCCCCATTCAAGCACTGTAATAATAAGTGCTCGGGAGACTGGGGCATGAGCCTGGTATATAGTCAGTGTCAGAAAAATCCTAGACCAAAGTTGGGAGCAACCAGTAAAGAAGCAAAGCAGAGAGAAGGGCAACCCCCTTCCCCTGACTGAAGCACTAGGTTGGTCTAGAGGGCAGTATTTGACCTGAACCTTAAGGAAATTGCAAAGCCAAGTTTACAACAGTTACGGGATATCAGTGCGGGAGGCGGAGAAGGGTCTGGGCTGACCACCTGCATCTAGACCTGGCTCCAGAATTTGCCAGTTATTTTGCTTCTGTGCCTGATTTTCTCATCCACTGGGTGGTAGTCTGTGTGCTTAGCATATGAGATACCCTAGTTCGATAATATTCAACACACACATTCACAAGCACATGCATAAATATGGACACAACATGCTGCACTTAGAACACTGGAGAGTTTTGTGTGCTATGTTAATCCAACCAGGCACACATTGCTAAACTGGAACCATAGTCTGTCTCTAAGTAATTGCCTCCAACTGGGCTGCTAAGCCATTGCTGAGTGAGGAAAGGCAGCGATGTGGTAGAACCAATGCATTCAGGTTTCTATCCTTCCTCATCGTGCAGCTATTACGTAACAGAGAGGAGGCTTGCCCCAAGGGAGCCTACATCCAATGTGAGCAGATGAGCCCTCTGCTCCATAATTCAACATGACACAGCTGTCACCAGACTTCAGCCATCCACACACTACTTCCCCTAGGGGTCAGGGATAGCCAAATGGAAAGAAACAAAGAGCCACATGAAATCTGGAATGGTGGCATGCACCTATAATCCCATCCCCAAGGGGCAGGAGCAGGAGGATGGCAAGTTCCAGGCTGTCTTGGACTACATAGAAAGTTCAAGACCACACTCTCCACCCAGTGAGAACCTTTCTTCAAAAAAGAGGATGGAGTCAAACCAACCAGAAAGAGCACAGGCTAGATCATCCTCACAGAGGGAGGTTCTGTAGCCTGGGACACCCCATGCTACATGCATCATGCAGTGTCACCCAAAGGTCCCACTCAGAAGGTCAACTCCAGAAAGGGGCCCAGAGACACAGCTAACCACCCACTTGCCTCTCTGGGACATATGTTCCTCATTGACATTACCTCTTGCACTCCCAAAACCATCACACAGAAGAGAAGACTCATCCGCCCACAAGGAAGGGACCTTGCCTTCTGGCCTCGTCTATGCAATCCTTTTGGATGATACATGATATACTGCCACAACCCGTTTTCCCTGCCTTTTAAGCTTTTATCCTTTGACAATTTCACGCATGTGTATACTGAGTAGGGGCATTTTCTCCCCCATGGCCCTCTCATTCCTGACCTCTCCTCTGAAACCTGTCCTTTTCCCAACAAGCCCCTCTGCTTTGATGCCTTGTGTTGTTTTGGACCCATGAAGCTTAACCTTGGTTGCTTGCGTGTGCATGAATGGGGCCCATTTACTGAAATATGGGCGACTTATCAGGCAACTAAGGAAATGACAGCCCATCCCCACCTGACTTTTCCAGTGTTAGCACACATTTGAACCAGGTAGTTGACCACATTCTCCCCACAAACATACATATGTGCATTGGTGATTGTCATATTCCCCTGCTTCCTTACAGCAAACTGTGGTCATATAACTGAAGAATGGCGTGGAGCTTTCAAGATGGCTCAGCAGGTAAAGACACTTGCTGACAAGCCTGACGACTTAAATTCTATTTCTGGTACCCACATGGGTAGAAGAAAACTGTCTCTAGAAATCTGTCCTTTGATCTCCACACATTTTCCATAGCAGTTACACACACACTCACACAGACACACTCACACTCACATGATAGATAGATAGATAGATAGATAGATAGATAGATAGATAGATAGATAGATGGATGGATGTGAAACTTTTCTGAGAAATGTCTCTACTCTGAAGGAATATGACTCTCTTTTTATCCCTCCTTTCTTCTGCTACCTGAAGTGTCAGGTATGTGTAGGGCAGTCATCAGAGAGCACACTATGAAGACTGCACACTCATGCTGGGCCATGGGCTACATCTACACTTTCTTCTATGAAAGAGACTAAAGACTGTCTTAGTACATTCTAGCTGCTATAGAATAGAATAGCATAGATTAGGTAACTTAAGGAATATGCACATATTTTTCATAGTTCTGGAGGCTGAGAAGTCTAAGATCCAGATGCTGGCAGTTGTGTGTTATTTAGTGAGGCTCCACTGCTGGGTTTACAAAGCCACCGTTCCACCTAATCTCAGCATACAAGTTCCACTCTCATGGCTTACCTGCCTCCCAAAGGCCTTATTTCCAAATACCACGAGCATGGGAGTAGATTAAATTAAGGTCTTAAGATTGAATATTTGTCTGGAACACAGACTTTCAGTCCATAGCTTCATGGCAATAAAGGGATATGGGTAGACCCTGGAAGAATGTGTCATGTCACAATAGAGGGCTGGGGAAGGTATATTTGAGACATAGACAGTTTTATTAAAATTTTAGCATTCAAAAGTCTGAAGCAGGAAGAGGCCACCATGGTCTTCAATGATGACTCCAAGGCTAGTCTGAGCTACAGAGTGAGGCCTGTCAATAATAATAATAATAATAATAATAATAATAATAATAAATAAGAAGACAACAACTAAGAAGAAGGAAGGGGAAAGGAGACGTAAATAATAAATACCACCAAGCTCGGTGGGAGATGGCCAGAGCTTGCTCCTCTGGTTTCAAAAACTATAAACTCTAGACTCAAGTAAAATATATGGCTCCTTCTTAAAATATACTGAAGACTGGGGTTCAAGTCTTCTTGAAAGAGACTCATGTTAAGGAAAATGTTTTTATTGCACAGGAATTGCTGCTGTGCCAAGTCCCACACTTCAGCTTAACCATGAATGTCAGTGCCGCTGTCAACAGCATTTAAGCCAGTACTACTGGTCATGCTTCACAGTGGGATAAGTGCCTGCCTTCACCCCTGATGTTTTCCTACATTGTCCTGCTCCAAAGGCGCCAGCACAACAGTCTGGACCAGCTGTGTGTACCAAGGAAAGTGAGTCCTTTGTACATTGACTTCATTCGTCCCAGTGTGTCAAACCATCTTGATTCTTCAAGACCTAGCTCAGACAGTCAGTCTCCTCCAAACACTTTTTCCTTTACATCCCTTCCTGGGTCCCTCTTGTTTATTAATTATTAATGATACTAATAACTGTCATTCATTAGGCCATTGTAAAGAGCCATGCATCATGCTAAAGTATATACAAACATAATTATTCAATTGACTCTTACAATGACCTTCTGAGACAGGTGTTACAGCAAGCAATCTATGGCTGAGAAAATTGAAGCAAAGCAAGGGGATATTTGAGACATAGATTCTTTAAAATATATCACATGCCAAGGTCAGAGAGCTGGTGAGTGACCAAATCAGGATTTGCACCTCTGTGTAGTGTTATCTATGGAAGTGACACTGCTGGGCTCCTTCCTGGAGGGACTTGGAGTGTAGGATCCACTCTAGTTTTAGTGTCCTGGGATCGTCAGGGATGGCAAAGGGCCGTGCCTTCTCACTGGCTCTCTAGGAAGTACCACCAAAGCTGTTGCTACTAGCTTCTTTTCTAAATGCAAGTCCTCCCCCAACTCAGGTTTTATGCATCTTTAGAATTTCTGGACTTGGCTTCTGAGTATTCTTTGCAGGAGCAAGTCAGCAATTTGTGGTTTCCCGGCAATGGCTCTGTGCTCCATTATAGAACTTGGCTTGTTTGCATTTCCATTATGAGGCAGGCACCAGCCTGAGTCTCAATTACCCAGGTGACCTGAAGCTATTCTGGTTGAGTCCTGTGGTCAGTCACCTGCCTCAAGCCCACGGAGTACAACCTACAGGATAGGACAAAAGATCCAGCCCCACTATCAGAAAGATGAAACCCAAGCAAATCTTTAATGTTTACCCAGAAATAAGCAAACAAAAACAAAAAACACAACTGTTGTGATGGGGGTGTTTTACGTGTTCTTTTTAGTGTGATGGGGTGAAGCGAGCACCCACACTATCAGTATGGGCAGGCAGCAAACTAATGCTATCTCTTGGAAAAGCAAACGGTACTTTCCAGATGTGCAGACCCTTTAATGCAACACTTGCACTTGATAGGAGTTCATCTTACAGATATCCTTGCATATTGTGGTATATGCAGAAATATATTTGCTCTATTCACTTTTTTTTTCAAGGTTTATTATATATACACCATTTTGCCTGCATGTATACCTGCAGGCCAGAAGGGGGCGCCAGATCTCATCATAGATGGTTACGCGCCACCATGTGGTTGCTGGAAATTGAAGAACCTCTGGAAGAACAGTCAGTACTCTTAACCTCTGTGCCATCTCTCCAGCTCCACTCTATTGGCTTTATTATTTGTGAGTGCAAACATTGACTTGTATGTGTATGTACATGAATATTTGGAGGCCAGAGGTCAACACTGGGTGTCTTCTTCACCCAGCCTCCTTGGTGGCATCTTCACATGTATTTATCTGCTTAATTGTATTTGGAGGTGGCAAAATGGCTTAGCCACTAAGGGAATTTGCCAACAAACTTGGTAACCTCAGTTTGATCCTTACAACCCATAGGCTATAAAAAGAGAACTGAATCCCACTGGTTAAACTCTGAGCTTGGCATGCCTGTGCACACACACAAATAGACAGACAGACAGACAGACAGACAGACAGATATATAGGTAGATGATAGAGATAGAGAGATGAATAAATATGTAAACTATTAATTAAGTATTTTATCTTAAAATGTATTTATCTTAGTGCCTGTGAGCATCCCTGGCCCAGCCAGGTTGGGGGGGGGAGGGAGCAGGGAAATGGCTTAGCAGGTAAACGTGCTTGCTGGATAGGCCTGACAACCTGAACTCAGATCTCTGGAACCCATATGAAAAAAGCCAGATGCAGTAGTACACAGCTGTATTCCCAGATCTCCCATGAAAAGAAAGCAAGGACTGACTCCTGAGGTGGTCTTCTGAATACACACACTCACACGCGCGTGCATGCACACACACACACAAAGATGAATGGAGTAAGTAAATAATATTTTTAAAAATATATCAGGACCAGCAGATGGCTCAGCAGGTTTTTTAAAAAAATCATTGTAACAAAAGAACATACTTTATATTTGAAATTTAAGAGATCAAATTTTAAACATTCTGACTACAAGAAATATGTTTTAGCTTCACATCATCATTCTACAATATATTCACATACCTCTCCAATATTTAAAATTATATATTAATTAACATATTAATTGGGTGGACATCTGCAATGTTAGTACTTGGAAGGCTCAGATGGAAAGGCTGTAAGCTCAAGACCAGCCTACACTACATAGCAAAATCCTATTTTAAAAAAGGAAAAGCCTGGAGATATAGCTCAGTTAATAGCATGCCTGCCTAATATTCTGGAAGCCCTGGATGCAACCCTTACCACCAAATAAAGTGGGCATGGTGGTATATGCCTTAAAATCCAGTACTTGGGAAGAAAAGATTCTGAAGCTCAAGACTGAGTTGGTTCTTATAAAGAAAGCATTCGGCGTGATGCACAGAGTACAAGTAAGACACACATTTTTTGTTAGGTTTGTTATTTTTATTTTAGTTTCTTGAAACTGAATTTTATTCTGAAGCCCAGGCTGGCCTAGAATTCACTATGTAGCCTAAGTGTGCCTTGAACTTGTGGCAATCCTCCTGAGTCAGCCTCCTAAGTGTCAGGATTACATCCATGCGTCACCATGCCTGGCAAGGTAAACGTTTACATGACTATGTTTTCCAAAAATGTTGCTGTCTAGCTTGGAAGCAGAAAACTAAACAGAGATCTAGTAAGAATTATATTTGGATAAGAAGAGGAGAAAAGAAGGATTAGAAGGATTAGAAAATGAAGTAACAGAGAAACAGCTGGAGATTCTGAAGAAACATTAGGCTAACGAGAATTCTGAGAGAGAGATGAGGGGGCAGGGACGAGAGATGGAGATTGAGAGGGAGAGCTGGCCAATAGCAATGATAGCTAATGGTAACATGGTGCTTACTATGTACGAGGAGACCCTGGATGTTCCCATCTCATAACACTTCACTAAACAGTACTGAGAGGCACATACTGACATTTTCCTCACTTCATAAAGAGCAGAACTGTAGAGAAAGTAAAACCATTTGCCCAAGAGCTGACAACTACTTGATGAGCCAAGATCCCAAACCACAGAGTTGGGCTGCAAGTCTTCTTTCTTTAAATATTTTTTTAATATATTTTTTTAGATTTACTTATTTTATGAGTGCTTGCCTGTGTGAATATATATGTATGTCCACCATGTGCGTGCCTGGTTCCCTTGGAGGTCAAAAGAAGGTGTTGATCCTCTGGTACTGGAGTTACAATGGTTGTGAGAATTGAACCTGGGTCTTCTGCAGAGCAACAGCCAAGACATCTCCACCCCACCTCCAAGTCTTCATGTTTAACGATTGTGCTGTACTGTGAAGGGAAACCTTGGGAAAGAGAAACCCCTCAAGAGTTAAGGAAACCACTCTAAAGGGAAAACAGGATGTCTGCAGAAAGACAGACAGTCACGCTTTGCTTTTTAATACCCACTCCATGCCAAGAGTTAGTGCTTGAAGTTATCACTTAATGGTCACCCACACTCTAAGAGACAAGGACTATCACCCCCACTTTTAGACGATGAATTTGGACTACAGAAGCCAAGTCCTTTTCACGATGGTTCCACGTGTTCTTCACCCACCCTGCAGCTAGTCCTCCAGCTTCTCAGGAAATCCATTGGCAGAGATCCATTTAGCAGAATCCAAACCTTCACACTGGCTTCCTTAGTTGAGAAGTTAGAGCCTTTATTATAGAAAAGGTCACGTGGAAAACTGGCTGCTCCATAGCCCTAGGCAAGCCAAGTTAAGTCAGAAGCAATACCACATTTCAGAGGGAGCACCGTCAAACACAATTTAGAGGGTGGAAGTCTGTATCTCCCTCAAATCTAGACACTACAGAAACCAGACTCAGGGAAAAGATGGTGGACTACCATAAACGTAACTAAGTGGTCACCATAGCTGTAGCTACCATGCTGAGTGGAGGTAATCTATCCTCTGGCCATATTGAAGTACACTGAAATGTGGCTACTGAGCTCACAAAAGCGGTATAGCTCTCCATCAGTACAGAGGGTTAAACAAAAGCAGTTCCCTTTTCTCTAGGAAGCATAGTTTGTGTTTCTCTCTCTCTCTCTCTCTCTCTCTCTCTCTCTCTCTCTCTCTCTCTCTCTCTCT
>NW_021604648.1:4075122-4111826 GCF_004785775.1 Grammomys surdaster | reverse complement strand
TCTCTCTCTCTCTCTCTCTCTCTCTCTCTCTCTCTCTCTCTCTCTCTTTCTCTCCTTACAGAACCCTTATCATCTTCAGACTCCAGAGAATATCAACATGGACTTATTAGAAAGATAGGGGTTGTGGGAGTGCTCCTGGAAAGTAGAAAAGAGTAAGTTCAAACCATGACTGAATATTCCTGAGAATAGGAAAATTTTCAAGGAACATAAGGGGGCTTGCCAAGTAATGGAAGTTTCTAGGCATTCAGTAGTCTAGAGCGTGCAGAACACCCTTCTAAGGTGAAGAACAGGTTATGCATTAGCACTACTACCATGGAAACGGTGAGTATTAGAGTCTAAAGACTGCATAGAGTCAAATGGACCTGTTCCATTCTTCTAATAATGTGGAAGGCTGTCAGGTTTGAGACTCAGAGCAAGTTTGGTCTGTTCAATCCTCCATGACCCTTGGGCACATGACCCAGAGCTGTTGGCCAAAAGATGCTGTACAACATCTCTATAGTGCTATGAAAAAAAAAAAGTTGCAGACTTAAGAATTCTAGAGCAAGACCTGCCCTCTGTGCAAGAGACTAACTCACCAGCTGGAAGTAGATTGTGGGACACCACAGGGTCCTAGTGGAGTGATGGCTTCACAGTGGGATACCGTGTCAGTAGACTTTTACCTGCCAAGAAGATACCCATGTCTTAAATCTCCTAATATCCACAACTGATCCCTTATATGGCAAACGATTTCACAGATGTGATCGAGTTATCGATTTTGTTTGTTGAGATGGGGTCTCACATAGCCCACTTGGCATTGAAGTCACTAAATAACCAACAAAGACCTTAGAATCTTTATCCTCCTGACTTAACCTCCCCATCCTGGGGTTACAGGTGTGCTCCCCCACACTCCTCCCCAGTGCTGGGTTACAGGCGTGCTCCCTCACACTCCTCCCCAGTGCTGGGTTACAGGTGAGCATCACCACACCAGCCATTAAGCTACAGGTCTAAAAATGGGAAAGTTTTACTGGGTTATTCTCATGAGTCATAAATGTAGTTATTTTTAATATTTGCCTTGTTATATAGCCAGATTGACAACACAATTGCTTTATAGCCAAGGTTAGCCTCCAGTTTGTGATCCTCCTGCCTCAACCTCCCAAGTGTTGGGATTACAAGTGTGCTCCAGCACACCTGTCTTATTTCTATCTTTATAAGAGAAGCTGAGGGAGACTTAGCACACAGAGAGGGAGACTTGAAGGATACAAGTCCTGCACAGGCTCAGTGTTGGAACATGCAGTCCCCTGATGGTGGCACTGTCTGGGTGTGTTAGGAAGTGAGTCACTGGGTGTAGACTCTGAGGTTTCAAAGTCTGGTGCCGTTCATTCCCACTGCATTCTTCCTACTTCTGGCTTCCAGTGCCACATGTGAGCTCCTAGCTTCAGCTCCTGTCGCCGTATCTGCCACTTGTCACCATCATGGACCCTCAAACCCTCTAGAACTATGGTCCTAAGTAAATTCTTTCTTCTATGAGTTTCTTTGGACAGGGTTTTATCACAGCAACAGAAGAGGAAGGAAACAGAGATTGGGGTGATGCAGGCACAAGCCAGGGAACACTGGCAGCCACCAGAACCTGGAAAGGGCAGAAACTGATTCTCCTCTCTGAGCGTCCGGGGGGAGGGGGGATGTAGCCCCCCTCACCCAAAACCTTGGTTTCAGCCCAGCCATAGTAAGTTTAAACTTCTGACTCCCAGAACTAGGGGATAGTTTTGTAATGTTCCCATCCACCAAAATTATAGTAATTTGTGTCATAAGCCATTAATAAACAGTACACGAAGTTAGTACACATCTGTCCCTGCCCATGGTGAGTATGTTATCAGCTCTACCAAGCCAGACGACGACAGCAATGATCCACTGTGGGGTGAAAAGGAGACGATACTGAGGTATACAAACACAACAGTTAGAACAATGTCCTAGAAAGCTCCCTCCCAGGTTACCTGCCTCTGTTGTACAGAAGCGTCTTCCTCCACTCACACCTATGGCCCAGAGGACGGAGACCAAGATTATCCAATAAAAACTAGTATCAAAGAAAAAGAAGAAAACTCTAGGAAGTGAGATTGATCGGCAGATAAAACACTAGGGGCACAAGCCTGATGACTAGGGTTCAATACAGAGAACTTAAAACACGGAAAGAGAGAACCAAATCCTGAAAAAGTTGTCCTCTGACCTCCACATGCATGCCATGGAACGGGTATGTGCCTGCACACACATATCACATACACAGAAGGAAAGAAAGAAAGAAAGAAAGAAAGAAAGAAAGAAAGAAAGAAAGAAAGAAAGAAAGAAAGGAAGGAAGGAAGGAAGGAAAGAAGAAAACTCAAATCGACTTCATAGATGGCATGCTGTAACTTTTAGGTGCTAATGAAAATGGAGGTGCAGGTGCTGGGCCCATCACAGAAACTAGGGTGCTTGCCTAGTATGTACAGTGCCCTGGGTTCAGTCTACAGCGCTGCATAAAATTGGACATATAGTGGCACAAGCCTGTAATCCCAGTACTTAGAAGGTAAAGATAGGAGGGCCAAAAGTTTGATATCATTCTCAGTTATATTGCGAGTTTGAGGCCAGGCTCCACTACATGAAACCCAGTCTGAAAACATAATGAAAACAAAACTCTCAAAACTAGAGAGCTGTTTATGACTCTGTGTCTTTAAAAGATAACAGTTACATGGAAATGAATGCAGCTACCATGAAGGCTCTTGTGTCCTCTGCAGGAGAAGAAAAGCAGCTTGGAGTTGATACTTAGCCTCTTGAGCAATAGTGAATGCCTGGCAGGCTGGTCAGGGACTAAGAAAAAGAAGCAGAGCTCAGTGGTGAAGGCCTCCAGTCCAGCCTCTCGGGTAGCTGAGGCAGGAGAATCACAAGCTTGAGAGCTGTCTGAGCTACAAGATGTGTTCCAGGCCAGCCGGGGAAGCTTAGTTGAACACTTGGGATACACTTGCGTGGCATGTGTGAGACCCCAGGCTCAGCACCACAAAAGCTAAATAAATAAATGTATGTATGTATGTATGTATGTTGGGTGCTGGAGAGATGGCTCAGCGGTTAAGAACACTGACTGCTCTTCCAGAGGACCTGGGTTCAATTCCCAGCAACCACATGGTGACTCATAATCATCTGTAACGGGATGCCCTCTTCTGGTGTGTCTGAAGACAGCTATAGTGTACTCATATACATCAAATAAATAAAATCTTTTTTTAAAAAACCCACCTAATATTGGAGGGTTGAACCAAAGAGATGTGAACTGGAGGAGTCTCAGACCTGTGGGTTACTAGCTCATGTTAGCGCCCACAATAAAGCATCTGACACAGAGACACTCAAGGACCAGATGATTCATCCTGGGATGTCAGTCAGCCTGTGTCCTCAGCTTCCCCAGAGCTGACATAAAGGACCCAGGGACCCAGGAACTGAGTGGCTATGGTTGCTAAATGGGTTCAACAAGATGGACCTCCTCTTACAAAAGCTGAGGTAGTTGTTGCCCCTCCTAGATGTCCAAAATCCAGCAGAAGGCCAGTACTAGGCTCTTAGCATAGTGCCAGTTCTCTGGAAAGCTGGTCACCTCTTTAAGAGCAGGCTGATTACACTAGAGCCCCCCCGTCTGGAGGAAGCAGTGAGATGCTGCTGATTCTAGATACAATTCCTCCCTCCTAGCCCTCGGTTGTTAAATCCATGTGGTGATGCTATGAAATAGGAACACAGGTAAGGAGAATGAAGTAGGGTGAGCAAACCCAAGGATGAGATAGATACTGTCTACATAAAGAGCAGAGGATTGGGCAGACATATTAGGAAGGATATTGGAGTTAAGGTCCTAGCACCAGAAGCAACATGCAGGGAAGGAGCTACAATACAACTGACCCTGGAAATTCTCTCTCTTTTCTCCTTCTTCCTCTCTCCCTCCTCCTTCTCCTCTCCCTCTCTCTCTCCCCCTCCCTTCCTCGATCCCTTCCTCCCCCCTCCCCTCTCTCTGTCGTTAGACCAGACTCTCACTTTATAGCTCAGGCTGGTCTAGAACTCCTGGTGATCCCCCTTCAGCCTCTCCAGTGCTGGTATTACAGTTGTGAGCCACCACACCAAGAATAAGATTTAAGATAAAACCTTGCTGTCTAGGCCAGGCTGACATTGAATTCTCAGTCCTCCTGCCTTGACCTTCTCTTAGGATCACATGCATATACACTGTCTTGGCTGGCTCCACATTAAAATTCTAATTAACGACACAGTGACTTGACCATATCACTGAGCTATGGATGAACGAAAAGAGAACAGCTGGCCCTTCTGCAACCTTGCCCTTCGGTGGACCCTGCATTAGTTACTCTCGTTGTTGTTGGGTATCCACCAGAGAAGAAACCTGGACACAGGTTTAATCCAACAGAAAGTCTTTATTAGCTGACTGGTGACTACACTGAGATCCCAGCATAGCTCTGAACCTTTCTCAAAGAGAGCTTTTAAGCATAAAAAACATTTCCTGGATTGACATAGCAAGAATGGTTAACTAGAAGTGGAATTACAGAAGCCCAAAATCAAGGTTAGTACATTTAGTAAAGACTTTCCCAGAACTACAGACTTAGATCGATTGGGTCTTTGTTTTCATTTTGGTGGTGGTGCTGTCTGTGTATCAAGTTTTATAGCCTAAATGATATTTCCATCATGGTGTCGGTTGTGCTAAGGTCTGGTGGGCTACTGAGATCTGTGAGCCTGCTATTGCTGTGACCAAATGCCTGTCAAGAAGCAGCTTAAGGAAGGAACACCTTGTCTTGGCTCAGAGTTTGAGGGCACACAGTCCATCATGGTGAAGAAGGTGTGGCAGCAGGTATTAAAGTTTCATCCACAAGTCAGGGGACAGGAAGAGATACATGCTGCTCTCTCTCTCTCTCTCTCTCTCTCTCTCTCTCTCTCTCTCTCTCTCATTCAATCAGTGAATAGTGCTGCCTCATTCCTGTTATTTTTCTTCCTCAGTTAACATCTGTGGAAAATCCTTCATAGATATACCTAGAAGTTTATCTCCTAGGTAATTCTGAATCCTGCCCAATTGACAGCTAAGATTGACCATGACAGACCCTGAACACTGGCAGTGCAGTTATGACTAAAGCCTTGCCAGAAATACTTCCTTCATGGTGTTCTTGCTTCCTATACGAAGCCTCAGAGAGATGGGAATGTAACTCAGTGATAGAACATTTAATAGGTAGAATGTTCAAGGCCTGGATTCACATACACACACACACACACACACACACACAAAGATTCAGAAATTTCAGATACATGTGTGTGTGGCGGCACACACTTCTAATTCCAGAACTCAGGAAGCTACGGCATGAGGATGCTGTACATTGGAAGCCAGCTTTGGCTACATAGTAAGATCCTTACTCCGAAACAAAACAAAAGGAAATTAAATGAAGGAGGGAAAGAGGGGGAAAGGAAGTTATTACAGAGACAATAAACCTAAATAACTAAGTTTGAATATGCATGTAGGCACGCACATAAGATACATGTACACATTTTCCTACATGAGGACTGACTTACTGTGTCTTACTATTGCTATGATGAAACATCAAGACCAAAAGCAACTTGGGGGAGAAAAGGGCTTACACTTCCACAGCACAGTCCATCACTGAAGGAAGTCAGGACAGGAACTCAAACAGGGCAGGAACCTAGAGGCAGGAGCTGATGCAGAGGCTGTGGAGGGGTGCTGCTTACTGACCTGCTCTTTATGCTTTTCTTAGGCTGCTTTCTTATAAAAGCTAGGACCACCAGCCCAGGGATGGGACCACCCACCACGGGCCTCTCATGTCACTCACTAATTGAGAAAACATTCTACAGCCTTGCCTACAACCCAATCTTATGGAGGCATTTTCTTAATTGAGGTTCCCTCCTCTCTGATGACTTAAGCTTGTGTCAAGTTGACATACAACAAACAAGGACTGAACACAGAAATGGTGGTAAGATTGTTTACCCCAGTGCTGAGAAACAAACACAGGACCTCTTGCATGTTAGGCTGGCACTCCACCACTGAGCCACTAGACCAGACTGACGGGGTTTATCACATAAACCCGAGAAGATGAGAGGAATTAATTCACTATCCAGCTTTACTAAGGCATCAAGGGTCAGGAAAATGTAGTTGTCCTTGAATAAAAACCATGAGCTAGGGGCTAGAGAGATGGCTCAGTGGTTAAGAGTACTGGCTACCTTTCCGGAGAACCTAGGTTTGGCTCCCAGCACGTACTTGCCAGTTTACAATCATTTGTAATTCCAGTTCCAGAGCATCCAACACCCTCTTCTAGACTCTGCAGGCACTACATACATGTGCTGCACATACATACATGTGCTGCACATACATACATGCAGGCAAAACATTCATACACATAAAATAAAGATGTCTTTAAAAGAATAACATGAGTTATCTTGCTATGGCAGTAATGCCTGTAAACACAGCATGTGGGAGGCAGAAAGAGGATGACTGCTACAATTTAGCTCCAGATAGCAAGTTTCAGACTAGCTGAGGCTACATAATGAGACCCTGTCTTGTGTTTGGCGGGGGGTGGGGGGGGACCGACCACGAGATGAGCCAGTTGTGGTGGCTCACGTGATTGTAATCACAGCTCAGGAGGCTGAAGGAAGAGGGTAGTGAGTTCAAGGCTAGCCTGGGTAATATCCCTGTTTCAAAGCCCAAAACAAAAACAACCAGGAACTAGAATCCCAAGTTATGTTTGAAGTTATGTCTTGAGCAGGCAGGTAGATTGTAACAATAAGCTACCTGGGAGGCCAGCCAAATCCCTATAACTGAAGCAAAAGCTTGCTGGTGGGGATTGAAATGGGGCGTGCTTGGTAGAACAGCGAGGAGGGAGGGTTCTTGAGCCCAGGAGTTTAAGACTAAACTGGGCAACATAGAGAGACCCTCTCAAAAAGAAAAACACTAACTCAGCAAGCAACAGGTGCAGGAGGGAGGTAAAGACTGGATAATATTGAAAAGTCATTCATTCAGTTTTAGATACAACCAATGTGAAGTATGTAGTAAACTAGATAACACCTTCCAGAGATGTCCATGTCATAATCCCAAGGGCCTATGAATGCCATTAACTTGGTAAACGAAGGCAGGAGGATTCAAAGTTCAAGGTCAGCCCCTGGCCTTCAGAGTGAGTTCAAGGCTGCTTGGGCTATACATATTGAGCTCCTGCCCCAAAATATATAAAATAAACAATCATTTTCAATGCATATAAGTGCAGGGGTAGAGTTCATTAGTAGAGCATTTAACTAGCAGGTGTGAAGCCCTGAGAATTCAATCTCCAACACCAGGAGAGATGTAAAAGAGAGATGAAGAGGGTGAGGAGAAGAGGGGAATAAGAGAGGGATGAGGGGGGAATAGGGAGAGGAGGAAAAGGGAGGGGGCAAGAAAGGGAGGGAGGGGGGGAGGAGAGGAGAGGGGAGGAGAGAGACAGGGAGGCTGGGAAGGAACCCACTCCCAGGATAGACAGTTACAAATAAGAAACTAGGGGAGAAGAGGATTTGGTTTGAGGTATAAAATTGAGCATCATATATATATAGGTGGTATATGAAGCTATGAATGAGGCATAAATTCAGATTAATACCTTGCTGTATATCTCTCAGTAAGGCATTTAATTTCTCTAATCCATTCCTGGGCACTTATTTTTTCTTGGTTCCATCTCAAGCAACGTGTATTCATTCTTTTAATCTTAATAATTTGAGGTAAAACATCTTTTATCCTTATGATTGAGGAGAAAGGAGGGAGGAAGGAGGGAGAGAAGGAAGGAAGAAAGGAATGGAGGGAGGGAGGAAAGAAGGAAGGATAGACGGATCAGGTTTTAATCTGACCAAGACGGGTGGTATAAAAGAGACAAGAGTAGCTGGCCGGGTGGTGGTGGCGCACGCCTTTAGTCCCAGCACTTGGGAGGCAGAGGCGGGCGGATTTCTGAGTTCGAGGCCAGCCTGGTCTACAGAGTGAGTTCCAGGACAGCCAGGGCTACACAGAGAAACTCTGTCTCTAAAAAAAAAAAAAAAAAAGAGCGAGAGAGAGAGAGAGAGAGAGAGAGAGAGAGAGAGAGAGAGAGAGAGAGAGAGAGAGAGAGAGAGAGAGAAATGCTAACTTTAGCCTCCTCGCAAGGGGCAAGTGCTGCACGGAAAGCCTAGCTCAGCGACACTGGAATCAGAATCTGAATCTTGCTCAAACCTTTCTCTACCTGGATTTAACTTCCGGTTCCAAAGGGCCCTGGTGTACTTATTCTCAAGAACTTTCATCTGTGTACCTAACAGATAACAGCTGTCTCCTTTACTACTACTTCAGACATCTCTGGGATGTTCTCACGAAGGTTTCCCACACCAACCAAAAATCAAGACCCAAAGCAGGCGACCAGCTACTATTTGAATTGACGTATTAACAACAACGTTAAATGAATGAATGAACAGAGGCCGCCACAGGGGTCTGCGCAGGCGCAGCTAAGTCCTCTCTGCTTGGGAGACCGCGGAGACAGGGCGGGAGGTTTAAACGCTGGCGCACGCGCAAAGCTGACAGGCACCGCCTCTAAAGGCCTTGTCCGCATGCGCAGCGTCCCGGAAGTGACCGGACTCCAAGAATGGCGGCGTTCGGGCTTGCGACCGGTAGTGGCCATTGGTTCTCGGCTTTGGCTCTTGGGGTGACTCTCCTTAAGTGCCTTCTCATCCCCACCTAGTAAGGACCTCAGTCGGGGACTGAGCGGGAAGGCCCCGCGGTCGGCAGGGTGGGCGAGACTTGAGTGGATGTTTTGGGTGTGAGGAAGAAAGGCCATGTGTTGTCTCTGCCTTTGCTAAGCCTTCTACCGCGGGGCTTGGTGCTTCACCTGAGAGCTGGAATATAGCCATGTCTGGCCCGGAAGAGTCCTTACGCTGCCTAACTTTGAGCAAGTCACTTTCAGGTTTATGAGCTTCGGGACCCTCCTCCTCCATTTGCAAGCTAATGACACCCACCTCCACCAGTCTTTCTGCCAGTCTGACCTGCTGCTTAAAAGACCGGGCGGCGTTCTAAATTCCCGAAATTGCGGTGGTCAACAGAGCGTTTACAAAGGAGCCAGTAACGACTGGCAGGGCTTTTCCTCTTCTTGTAGGAGATGATGTTTGAGTTCAAATCCTCAATATGAAAAAGAATAACCAATGTGAGAAACTGTTAAGGCATAGGAAAGAGTGAGTGCACAAACCCCGTCTTAGGGAAGAACCCAGGATTCTAGGTAGAGAAAGTTGTTATTGTAGCCAAAGAGCTAAAAAAGAACGAAAAGTGGCACAGATCACACAGGGTTGTGGAAAACATGTAGATTTGTGTAAAAACAAAATGAGTGTACAGTCAAAGCTAAAAGCACAGGAGCCACCCACCACCTAGCTGTGTGTAGACGGTGGGTATAATAATACCATAAATTACAAGTACGATAAAGGGTGTCCTTAACTGAACAGCACCCCACGGTCTTAGAAAGTAGGCAGTAGAATAATTGGTTTAGTAAACAGAAGCCTTCTGCCATTAAGCTGGGTTCATGCTTAATAATTTCCAGCACTTGAGATGTGGAGGTCAAAAAATCAAGAAAGCCAGGGTAAAGGCACTTGTGGACAAGCCTAACAGCCTGAGGATGATGGCCAGAAACTACACTGAGAGAGAACAAAGTCTCAAGCTATCCTCTTGACACACAGGCCATAGCTTGCTCCTCTCTGCACAAAATAAATAAATGTAAAAGATAGACAAGAATGTAAGGCCAGCCTGGATTGTGTGTCCAGATTTTGTCTAGCAGGACTGGTAGGGTTGTTGCACAAAACCACCTATACATTATTATTGATGCTAATTCATGAGAATTTCCAAGGCAGGGAGTGTAACCCTGGTGAGAGCATGGTCTCAAGGAAACAAAACCTTTTGAAGCTGGATATGGTCGCTCATTTCTATAGTCTCAGCACTCTGAAAGCAAAAGCCTGGTTTATGAAGCAAGTTCAATACCAGCCAGGGCTATATAACAACAATCTGTCTCAAAACAAAACAGTCCTTGCTCTCATGAGATACTTAGTGGGTGAAGGGCCCCTACTGGCCAGTTTGACAACCTGAGTTTCATCCCAGGACATACACAGTGGAAGGAGGTAACCAGCTCTCCATACATTGTCCTCTGACTTTCACACAAGTACCTACACACAAAATAATTTAAATGTAATTTTTAAAATTAAAGCTCTTCTTTTGTAAAGCATTTTCTGGATTATGGGTTTTGTTAGAATTTTTGTGAGAAAGAGAAAGTCCTTTTCGTGCAGTGGTCTGAGAACCTGTTTGAAGCTTTTTTCAGCCCTTGGATATCTCTGAGACCCATTCACAAACACCTCAATCCTCCAACAACTTCAGAGGGAGGACTGGCCTTCTGACCTCTAATAAGTGAGATGTTTTAGGAACTTGTATATGTGTGCATGCCATGTGGTTTTATACGACATGATTTCAAAATCTAATTTTGTTCCTTTAATTGCCTGTGTAGCCATTCCACAGATTTTGAAGTACACCGAAACTGGCTTGCAATCACTCACAGCCTCCCAATATCTCAGTGGTATTATGAGGTAAGTTTCACCTTTACCTTTTAAGGTTATCCGTGAGCCAGCATGGTGGCGCGTGCCTGTAATCCCAGCACTGGAGATGTTGAGGTGGGGAGATAAAGATTCAAGGCCAGCCTTAACTATATAGCCAGACACTATCTCAGAAATGAAGCAACAACAAAGAAATGCTGTATAGAGTCACCCTTAGCTTATTGGTGTTAGGTGAGATTTGCAGGACTGGGAGTGTGGCCCAGTGTAGAGCACCTGCCTGCTGTGCACAAAGCCCTAAGCGGATCTCTGTTAACTGACACACACACCAATAAAAGATTTCTTAAAAAGATATATTTTTAACTGTGTGGAGGGGGTTGTGTGCATGAGTTCAAGTGACTGCAGAGACCTGGTGCTTCAGATCCTCCCTGGAGCTGGAGTTGCAGACAGTTGTTTGCTACCTGATGTGGGTGCTGGGAATTGAGCTGGTGTCCTCTGCTAGAGTAGCAAGCTCTTAAGGGCTATGTCTCCAGTCCCAATAAAAGGATTTCTTTAAAAGATTATTTATATGCGTGTACATGTGCAATAGGTGGATGCCCAATGCCTGTAGTGGTCAGAGGAGGCACTGTATCTCCTGGAGCTATAGTTACAGAGGATTGTGTGGATCCTGGGAACTGAAACCAGCTTCTCTACAGCAGCAAGTGTTCTTAACTGCTGAGCCTGCATCCCCTAAAGACATTTTAAAGTAGTATTCTGATATTGGGAAAATATTTTTCCCAGGCTGAGGATATGATTCAGTTAGTAAAGTGCTTGTTACATAATCCTAAGGACCTGAGTTTAGGTGGTTAGCACCCACTTAGGGGAGGCGTGGGTCTGTAATCACACTGCTGGGAAGGCAGAGATGGGCAAGTCTAATGTTCTCTGGTTAGCCAGTCTACCAAACTAGCGAGCCCCAGGTTTAGTGAGGGATCCTGTCTCAAAAACTAAGGTGGGGAGAGGCTAAGGAAGACACAAAAGGTCAACCTCTGGCCTCCACACGCATAGCATAGATAGGCATACCTGCAAGGACACAACTAAAATAGGGTGGTATTTTGAGTGTTGTGGGCTTGTTTTTAAGATTTAATTTTTAATCATGCATGTGAGTAAGTTCCTACAGGAACCAGGAGAGGGCATCAGATCTAGACCTGAAGCTATGGGCAGTTGTAAGCTGCTCAACATGAGTGTTAGGAACTGAAGTCAGATTGCCTACAGGAACACTATGCACTGTTAGGCATTGAGCTCTCTCAGCCTCTTCTTTTAGTTTTTTAAGATGGTTTCATGTAGCCCAGGCTGGCCTTGAATTCATTGTGTAGCTGAGGATCTGGGGATCCCAGGACTTTAGACCTGCTCCTTAAGCACTCTGTTAACTGAGCTGCAGCCTTGTCCAGCCTTATTTTCTCAAGTCAGTGAAGTGAAAAAAAACTAAAAACAGTTGTCCTAACGGACTGAATTTATTTTTATATAATAGTACTGTAAATATTTCATAGATATGCCGGGAACTTTGATTGATTTTCTTAGCTTAAGGTATCACAGTTTGTATATGTGAATGCCAACTAGGGGAGTACTATGTAGGCTAGTATCCAGAGCTTGGGCTGTGGTTTCAGAATGTCCAGGATTAACAGCTCCTACTTACTGCCCATCCTGAGGGATAGGTGCAAGGTTGAAGCTAAGTAAGATGAAACAACCAAGAAGCACGGTGCGATGCTGAGTACCTGCTGTGGTCACTTATTAGCACTGTATGTGGGAAAAGCAGTCCTCTGCTTAGCCATTTCCTCCTTTTCCTCTGACTGGTCCTTAGTCTCCTTTGCTAACTTTATCTGCATACCTCTTAAAGAGCTGGTGCTCACCAGCTCTGCTTGTGGTCCTTTTCCCTTTCAGTTCCCTTGTTCTTTCACTTCCTCCTGTTGCTTCCCCACTCCCCATCACCTGAGGACCACTCTCCCGGTGCCAGGCAGTCCCCTGTGTCTGCTTCCTGTACACAGAAGATATGCTGATGTCTTCTTGTTATTTTTAACAAGGAAGGAAAAAATTAGCAAACCAAAGTGCAGTGGTGTGGCAAAGAGACTCAGCAGGACATAAGCCCGGATAGGGTGGAGTGTCTTCATGCCATTCCAGGCTGAGAGACAGATGAAAAGTGGATTGTCTATAGAATCCTCCCGTAGTTAGGACTTCACCTTTCTTCACTGGCCTGGAAGTTGTCAACTAGTTGAGAAAAGCACCAAAGACACTATTAATATCTATTGCGTGAAAAGAATTGTTTTGAGTCTTCATATGGACACATTGGTCATTTTGGTATTTGAAAACCATGATTTGGCCCACATTTGAATCTCATCTCCAGCACTCTTAGTGGAGTAACTGGGAGGGAATGCCAGCTAATACAAGCTATCTAGGTAAAAAAAATGGCCACAGATAAAAACCCTTGCAGGGCAGAGGTCCTCTGTGCCCAGTTTGGGGGTTTATGTGGGATAGAGATGTTGTACAGAGAGGCTCTGGGTAGTTTAGAATGGGGATGGGAAAGGCAACTCGAGGACACTATGTTCTGGAAAAATGGTCATCTCTTAACAGCAGCTGCCCATGTTTTTAGGTGTTTCCTGCTCACTACTTTTAAAGTACTTAAGTGTGTCAGTAGAATAAAGTCAGAAAGTCTTTAACTTCCAATAAAAAATAAGCAGCTCTTCTGGGGGAGGTTGAGCTCTGAAATTTTAAATCATGGCTAGAAGTTGTAAATGTAAAGTCTAAATTGACAGTAGAGTTTTTAGAATTATGTGCACTTTTCTAAACTTTTTTTATTGTTTATATCCTAGCAAGAAATCATTTCTGAATATGTTCTGTTGATCATAAGTTACAAAGCTGCTACTCTGTTAATATACTGTTAAAATAGTAATTTTAAAGAATGGGATTGAGAAACAGAATTTGTAGTTTTCCTTCCCTCAGTTCAGTGAGTCATTTTGCGTACATCCTACAATGGAGACTTGAAATTAGAGAGGGGATGTTCTGTGTGTGTAGATGTCAGTGAATGGTTGCTTAGAGACAGAGAGCCTCTGGGCTTACCCAGAGCCATCTAAACCTTCTGTGTTTTACACCTGCAAGGATATGAATAGATTATGATTTCTCCAGACCTAGTAATTGTCTGCCATTAATTGCTATAAGCAGAGGGCTAGACTGGGCGTGAAGCTGAGTGCCATGGCGCTTCTTGCCTAAATCTAGCCCCAGGACTTCAGGAAAGAAGTTAAAAGTGAAACTGAGCAGAGAGCGAGCCTTGCCTTAAATCTTTTTATTCCTCTTTTAGTCACAGAGACACCATGGACCATAGTCCTTGTAGAAAACCAGTTAGTATCCAGTGTGCCTGGACTGGACTTGAAGAGAAAGAAATTTTCAATGAAAAGAATAACAAGGGACTGGAGAATTGGCTCTGGTTAAGAGCACTTGTTCTTCCAGAGGTACAGGGTTCAATTCCCAGCCCCTGCGTGGTAGTTCACAGCCATCTGAAACTCTAGTCCCAGTGGAACCCTCTGCAGGCCTTCAGGGGCACTAGGCACACCGTGGTGCTTCCATATTCAGGCAGGAAAAAGACTCACACACATTAAAAAAGAGTTTACATTTTAATTTTTTTAAAGTAACAAGTGCAGAGATGGAAGATATAATTAGTGGCTAGCCTGTGTTACAAGGCCAAGGAGTCTCAGGCTGGTCCAAGACCTATAATCCTCCTGCCTTAACCTCCTCAGTGCTGAGATTATAGGTATGTGCATCATGTCCATGTGTTAATTCTGCTTACATAGAAATAGCTGTGTATAGGGCATTTTAAGTACAACGTCATATCGTTATGCTTTTCTAAAGACTAGAGAGTGAACAGTTTTAAATATATCTTGTTTAGTTACTTAGGGAGTGTTTTAATTTTGATTTTTTTTTTTTAATCACAGGCAACTTCAGAGTGGACCTTGGATTACCCCCCCTTTTTTGCATGGTTTGAGTACGCCTTATCACATATTGCCAAATACTTTGATCAAGAGATGCTTAATATTCATAACCTGAACTATTACAGCTCAAGGACATTGCTTTTCCAGAGGTTTTCTGTCATCTTGACAGATGCACTCTTTGTGTATGCTGTCCACGAGTAAGTGGCAAATGTTATGCTGTATGGACATTTGTTGTGTGGAAGATATTTAGAAAACATATTATAGCTGATTTATAGGAAACAGAACCCTTTTCATATAGTAGCAAATCCTGAAGCAGCAAAAACCCAAGTTGAGCTTTAAAGTGCATGAGAGTAATGACAGGAGCGTTCTTGAGAGGTTTTGTGGAGAAATGGGGATAAGGTGGGGTTTTGAGGTTGTCATATGAGAAGACACTGAGAGTGTTATGAAGGAACTAATCCAAAAGGAATCCCAGGACCAATTCTCTCACACAGGAAGCTGCACATGCCTTCCTTTCCTTTTGGCCACTCCCAGAGGCTTTTGTGATGTGCTTTATTTTGTGGGACACGGTATATACATTTATGCATATGTCCAAAGTCTGCTCTTGAAAGAGTTTCATTCCAGTAAACTCAGATTATCTTACACTATGCTGGAGAGATGGCTCAACAGTTCAGAACATCTGCTACTCTTGCAGAGGACACAGGTTTTATTCCCAGCACCCTCTTGGCAGCTCAAAGGTGTCTATGACTTCAGATCAAGGGCTCCAATGCCCTCTTCTGACCTGCAGGAACCAGCCAGGCACATGGTCCACAGATACCCAAACAAGCAAAGTACCATGTGAAACAGACAGGCATGGTGGCATACATTTGTGATCCCATTACAAGGAAGGAGGATACACGTAGATCCTTGGTGCTTGTGACCAGCTGGGAACAGTTAGCAAGTTCCAGGCCAGGAAGAAGCCCTATCTCAAAGAATAAAATGGATGACAATCCCCAGAGATCCACCTGACTCTGCCTCCTAATACTAGGACTACAAGTACTGCTCCCAGCTTTTCGGGGTTGGTTTGGTTGGTTGGGTGCGTGGCTAGGTGGGTGGCTGGCTGGCTGGGTGGCTGGCTGGCTGGCTAGGTGGCTGGGTGGGTGGCTGGCTGGCGGGGGGGGCGCCCCCCCCCCCGGCTGATTGGTTGGTTGGTTTTGGTTTTGTAAATATTGGTTCTAGGGAATGAACTTAAGTCCTCTTACTTGCACAGCAAGTGCTTTGTGACGGAGCCTTCCCCAGCCCTTACATAAAGATTTAGTGTCATCAGCATCTAGTTAGTGAGGACTACAGCTTTGCAGTTCTGTTTATTTTGAGACAGGGTCTCACTGTGTAGCCTGAGACGGGTGGAATCTCCATGTTTAACCCTGAGTGTGTATGTCTGGGTCATGCATCCACATTGGGGATTGAACCTAGCCAGAGTCTTGCTCACACTCAGCATGTACCGTTCTACCACTGAGTTATACCTTTCATTTTAAACTCCTTCCCCTTCCTTCTTTTTTTTTTTTTTTTTTTTTTTTTAAGACAAGGTCTTAGGGTAGCTCAGTTTGGCTTGAAACTTGCTATGTTATTGATGATAACTTTGAGCTTCCAGTCCTCCTACCCCTACTCGTCAGAGCTGGAGTACAGGCATGGAGTCCTGTGCTCAGTTGGTGCAGGACCTGCTGTGTGCTAGGCTAGCACTCTGTCAGCTAAGCTACACCCTTGGCCCATACTTTGCACTTTTTTTTTTTTTTTCGAGACAGGGTTTCTCTGTGTAGCCCCTGGAACTCACTCTGTAGACCAGGCTGGGCTCGAACTCAGAAATCCACCTGCCTCTGCCTCCCCAAGTGCTGGGATTAAAGGTGTGCACCACCACTGTCTGGCTCCTACTTTACATTCTTAAGGACTGAACTAATGTGTGCCCTCCTGTTTTTAAAATCCTTACTTGGAGGTCATAGATGGCTGTGTTTAGTTTTATTAAATGAGCGCTTGTTTCCGATCTGCATACCCGAGGAAAAGATGTGCCATTGGCCTGAGGTCAGCCATGGACAGCATGGACAGCTTGTCAGAAATGGGTCTGTGCCGAAGTATTGGGGTGTGGTGATGAAGCATAGAGTCATTTGTATCTCTCCCGGTGTGTCCTCATAGGTGCTGTAAATGCATTGATGGAAAAAGAACTGGAAAAGACCTCACAGAGAAACCGAAGTTTATTCTGTCCGTGCTACTGCTGTGGAACTTTGGGTTGTTAGTTGTAGACCGTATCCTTGATATTCTAAATGCTATCCTCTTACTCTGCTGTGTGCTAAGAGGTCAGTTCTTTGTGTGTGGTAATTATTAAATATGGGCTGCTTTTGAAAGGGAGCTTGGTCTGGGTTACTTTACTCCCCACACTATGTCTCCAAGTTTCCTGGATTCTGGTTATTAAAATGCTTTGTCCCAGAGTATTGAATTTTGAGAACCAGCTGAACTATTATTTTTATTTTACTCATTAAGAAAGCGTCCACAAGTTCTGTACTCATTCATAGCACACTTCATTATGAATCTGAAATCATCTTCCTTGACATCCATCCCCCCAGATATTCATTTCCAGTACAATGGCTTTCTGTCTGGATTACTGCTGCTGTCCATTGCACGTCTATTTCAGGTAAGCACAGAGAAGCCTGACTGTACTCCCACTTGTAGTTTTTAGCTTATAAACATAGTATTGTAGAGCTTATAGATGATTTATTTGACCCATTGTTTGGAATTTCACCACATAGACATTTTTATTGGTACTTCCACAAACTCTACCTGCTCTTTGGATGATACTTTTTCTTTAAGATGAGAAAATTATATCCTAAATAGAAAATACATTATTATATTAAATATAGAATATATAACAGGATATAAATTATACCCTAAAATCTCATTACAATGTGGTAGGTGTGGATTATAGTTCTGTTTGGCTGCACTGTTTGTGTCAGGTGGTAGCATTTGCTGTATAAATGGTGTTGGTGTTTTTCTACAAGAAGCTTGGAGGTGAGTTCGAGGCTAGCCTGGTCTACAGAGTGAGTTCCAGGACAGCCAGGACTACACAGAGAAACCCTGTCTCGAAAAACCAAAAAAAAAAAAAAAGAAGAAGAAGCTTGGAGGTTAGTTAGAATAGTGTGGTGGAAAAATCGAATTTGAAATGAAAAAATCCATGTTTCTATCTCAGGGTTTACTGTGGCCATATTTGGTTCTTTTGCAGTTTCTATGAAGTGGATAGAATTCAGATTGCTTTTATTAGAGTTTGGGGTTTTGTTATACCTTCACTTCTGTGGATTAAGAACCATATTTAGTCCCCTTAGCCTGACGTGGTAGTGTGCCCTACAGTCCAAGCTCCTTAGAAGACTGAGATAGGTAGATCCTTTGGACCCGAGAATTCAGGCCCAGTCTGGGCAAGAGCTTAGTGAGACCACCCTGGAGATTGAACACAGGGTCTCACACATATTACTCAAGTGTTCTAACCACTGAGTTTTGTTTTTGTTTATTTAAAAAATACTATTATTATTAAACAGGCTATGTATGTAGCTCAGTAGTAGAGTGCTGACCTAAATGCACTAAGCCCTGGATTCAATCCCCAGCATAACCCACATACACAATGCAATATTGTAGAGATCCTAGCTCCTCTTTGGCCAGGTTAACTATATTCTCTGACTCCTTCCAATATAGTTTGTGGTTACTGATGACATACCCCATGTCTTAGCACCAGGCTTGGTGCTTACTATGTATCTGATGAAGTAATGACTTATGTATTATTTTGTGTGTATGTGTTGTCCCTATGCGTTGAGATGCACCAGGTGTGTACAGGTGCCCACAGACATCAGAGGGCATCAGATCCCCTGGAACTAGAGTTACAGGCAATGGTGAGCCATCATGTAGGTGCTGAGAACAGAAGCCTGGTCCTTTATGACAGCAGGAAATGTTCTCAGCTACTGATCCATCTCTCCAGCTCCTACTTTGAATTTTCTATACATTATTATGAAAAAGTTAAATCTCTCAGAGTTAAAGAAAACATACTACAGTGAAACACAGGATTCTTTTCCAGTAAAACGATACGGGCGACCTCTTTGTCCCGTCCACTGGGAGAATGAAGACCATTCTCAACACTCACTGTCGACATCCCAGAAAATGTCAGCATCACTCTGAAGGGCCGCACAGTCATTGTGAAGGGCCCCAGGGGAACTCTATGGAGGAAGAAAAGTCTCTGGGTTGACAAGTGGTGGGGTAACAGAAAGGAACTGGCCACTGTCAGAACCGTCTGCAGTCATGTTCAGAACATGATCAAGGTGTTACACTGGCTTCCATTACAAGATGAGGCCTGTGTGTGCGCACTTTCCTGTCAACATTGTTAGTCAGGAGAATGGGTCTTTGGATAATATCCGAAATTTCTTAGGTGAAAAATATATCTGCAGGGTTCGGATGAGGATAGGTGTTGCTGGTTCTGTCTCCCAAGCCCAGAAGGATGAATTAAAGGAAATGATATTGAACTTGTTTCACATTCAGTGGCTCTGATTTAGCAAGCTACAACAGTTAAAAACAAAGATATCAGAAAGTTTTTGGATGGTATCTATGTGTCTGAGAAGGGAACCGTGCAGCAGGCTGACAACTGTGGCCTCAGTTTCCTAGCTCCAGAAACCTGATCCTGATCACAAGTACAATGTGGGCTCTTTGAGGACAATAAAGGACGTAAATATTGAAAAGGACAAATGATGTGGACAGGCTGTGTCTGGTGTGGCATTGGCATGTGGCCTTTTCACCTAGACTGTGAGCACTGAAAGGACCAGTCCCATGAGGAAGTGAGAATCCTGCCCCTGATCTGTGTTTGCTCTGCAGCCCTGCACTTCAGCTCAGGGTGACAGAACAGCAGTTCCCACTGGGGCTTTGCTTCAATAGTATGACTGCATTCCTTACAGAAGCTCCTTGTGTCAGTGAGGTTGTGGATTCCAGGTGCTACGTCATTCTATTTATACGGAATATCCCCTAAGGCATAGTTATGGGGTAGAGAGAGGTCTCAGGAGTTAAGAGCACTGGTTGCTCTCCCAGAGGACCTATTTCAGTTCCCAGCACCCACATGGCAGCTCACACCCATCTGTAACTTCAGTTCCAGCAGATCTGATGCCCTCCTCTGGCTTCTGCAGTCATTGCACACATTGCACAAACATTCAAGCAAAGCACTAATAACAGAATTTTTTAAATGTTAACAGTTATAATTTCAGCTGGATGTGGTAAAACAAAACATGATAGGTAGTCTTAGCACTCAGGAAGCTCTATGGCAGAACAATTATTGTGGCTTAGGAGTTTGAGACCAACCTGAATAACAGCAAAACTCCAGGACTTTTTTGTTATTGTTTTATTTCATTTTAAGGATTCTACTTTTTAAATAGGTGGGTTTCATCTTTTTTTTTCTTCTTGCTAATAATTTTAGCTGCACAGAAATGTTACATGAATAGAGTCCTCACCTATTCCCCCCCAAAGCTACCTTAAACTATTCACCAAGGCTAAAAAGCTAGCATTGGTTTCTTTGAATTTCATCAGCTTTTCTTTTTCTTTTTTTTTTTTTTTCATCAGCTTTTCTACTAATGTCTTCCTTCTGTTCTAGGATCCACTCCAGGATATCACATATTGCATTTCATCTACCTTGGGTTTAAAGTGATATGTTCCCCTTTCTGTCTCCTAGAAGAGGCATATTGAAGGGGCGTTTCTCTTTGCTGTCCTCCTCCATTTCAAGCACATCTACCTCTATGTAGCCCCAGCCTATGGTATCTACCTGCTGCGATCTTACTGTTTCACTGCAAGTAAACCAGGCAAGTCTTAGCAGTGGTAGCAAATCCTTGAGGTTTACAGTGTTGTGAAGCACAGTGGGTGTTTCTCGGGTCCTGATCTATAAACCCTCCATCATCCACAAAGATCGAAGTATACCCAGGCATGGTGGCAGACACTGCTAATCCTAGTACGAGGGAGACTGCAGCGGGAGGATGATAGCTTTGGGCACATTGAGCTATGCATTGGAACCCCGTGTATCGTTGGAGGTACTGCTTCACGCTCCTGGTGATGCTGGCTTTCCTGTCATGTAGATGGCACTGTCCGATGGAGCAGCTTCAGCTTTGTGCGTGTCACTTCCCTGGGACTGACCGTTTTCCTAGTTTCTGCTCTTTCGTTAGGCCCGTTCCTAGCCTTGGTAAGATATTGTTTTATTTCTGCTTTTTACTTTGTAAAAATGAATGTGTGTCATGGTTTTGTCATTTAAAAAGAACAATGATGTAGGGAGTGTGGGAAGCAACTATAAACTCCTCCTTCCCTACCAGAGATAAGGTAGAGTGCTCTGCACACATTTCTGTGCATGCTCAAGTAGCGTGAAAACTGTGCTTACATGAGAGAACTAATTCTCTCTGTGGATTCTTCTTAAATGCACCAACTTACTAACATTCCTAGCTTCCCAGATCAGTCCTTTGTACACAGCAAACACTATAAAGTACCTGAGACAGATGTCCAAATATTTTTTCTCTCTTGCTCCACACCCCGAAATTGTTTTTACTTCCTATTACGATAGGGGAACACCACATCTTATGTGGTCTTCCCTGATTCCCCAGGCATAGATGAACTACATCCTGTGCTCTCTCTGCACTGTGTAAATTCTTTTGTAGTTCCTAATAGCATGAATGAGTATTCACTGACTTATATGTGTCTTCTCTCTGATCAGTTGAAAAGGTTAGGCAAAAAGGGGTCTGTGAATTGCTTGGGATCATTCACTTGCAGAAACAAAGATGGTATCCCAGGCTGCTGAACTTGTATGCACAATGCTGCAGACAGTTTTGCTGTTCTGTTTTAGAATTTGGGGAAAAAAAACTATAAGTGTTTAATTGGTTTCGTTTCTCCTTTTCAACAGAACCAGCTGCCACAAGTCTTTTCCCGACTCTTTCCTTTCAAGAGGGGCCTTTGCCATGCCTACTGGGCTCCAAACTTCTGGGCTTTGTACAATGCTTTGGACAAAGTACTGTCTGTAATTGGTATGGTACCCAGCTTTTTCACTTAGACTATGAATACTGAAAGGACTAGTCCCACCAGGAAGTGGAAACACCTGCCCGTGTTTTGTGCTTGGATATGTGTTCTGGATCATTGGGTCTCCAGTCCTGCACTTCAGCTCAGGGTGAGAAGAGCTGGAGTGCTTGAGACCGAGTCTTGTGGAGTAAGTAAGGAACTCCATCCTTGTGGCATTGGGTTGTAGACACTTTCCATGGGTGAGTAGATTCAATCTTAGGCATTTTAAAAAAAAGGTATTTTTAACTATAGAGGGGATGTCGACTTGAGTACTGGTACCCACAGAGGCTAGAGGTAGGTGCTGGACCCCCCTAGACCTGGAGTTACAGGTGGCTGTGAGCCAAACTCAGGTTCTCTGGATGAACTATCAAACCTCTAAGCCACCTCTCTAGCCCAGCCCCCATCCAGACACTTCTTAAAGATAGGTTTTGCCTTAAGTAAAATATTATTCATCAGAGTTGACCCTACTTTTAAACTTAAATATTTGAAGAAGGGGAACAACAGTGTATGAACTGTGACTCGGGGCATTGGACCAATAAGAAATATGACCCGGCCTCAAAAAAAAAAAAAAAAAAGAAAGAAAGAAAAGAACAAAAACAACTCTTAATTGTTGCGAGCCGTTCTGCTGTTCCGGTCCACGGGTCAGGGAGCAAGAGAGAGAGTGGGGACTGGGACACGAAGAATGGAGACAAAGTCTGTCTGGCTGCGTCTGTATAGTCTAGTCTAGTCTGTCTAGTCTGAGTCTATCTGCTCTAGCCTGTCTGCCTCTCTGTCTGTCTGGTATATCTTCTCTGACTGCCTGAGTCGGTCTATCTATCCTGTCTTCTGAGTCTGACTGACTTCTGGGTCTGCCCTGGCCTCTCCTTTTATATCTCTCCTGAGTCAATCAAGTGTTGGGATTAAAGGCGTGTGCTAACACCGCCTGGCCTTGACTAAAAGGATCAAGATAATTATACCACTGCCTGGCCTTAATTGAAAGGATCAAGATAATTATCAGAGTGTGCTCAGCTGTTGTAGGTTGTCTCTTGTCAGGGTATATGGCTCAAGATGGCTGCAAAGATGATAGCCGCTTTTCAGGTATACGGCTCAGAGTCGGCTCCCAACACCTGATAGCTTTAGTTCTGTGCAAAAGCAGGTCACAGACTGGCTTTGGGCTTCTTTGTTGACTCCTGATCTTGACCCCTACATAAGTTGTTGGCTGGGTTCCATTGCCAAGTCATTTGATTACCCTGGTATTTCTTTCATCACAATACTTTGGGGATTCTTGGACTTTACTTTCCTGCAAAGCATGTTGGGAATGAAAGCAAGAATAAATATATATGTTAGGTTGGGCCAGGAAGATGGCTCAGCAGGTAAAGGTGCCTGCTGCTAAGACTGACAACCTGAGTTTGGTTCTGGAATCCATGTAGTGGAAGGAGAAAAGTGACTCCCTCAAACTGTCCTCTGACCTCCAGGTGTGCATGCACCCTTCCCAGCATAAAAATAATTGCAGGGTCTGGAACAATTGCAGGGAACTATCTCAACAGTTAAGAGCACTTACTGCTCTTAACAGAGGAGTTGGGTTTGGTTCTCCACTTCCACGAGGCAGCTCACAACCACCTGTAACTCTAGTTCTTGGGGATTTGATGCCCCCTCTGACCTCCTTGGGACCAGGCACACATGAGATGTTATCAATAGAAGACTTTGGAGCCACACGGACCCAGATGAAGTTGTGGTGCTGGCTGGTCATGTGGCTTTGAGCAGATTACTCCATCTGTGCACTTGGATCTAAAGTAAGGACACAAAGCCCTGTGAACATGGGAGTAGGTACTGACTACTTTTACTGTTTCTGTTATGTACTTACAGGAAATTGATACTTTGTTTACTCGCTTATTTTTAGAAATCATAATTTGGTTTCATCCCTCACTCATCAGTCTAGTATCAGTGTAATGGCACTCTTACATAGAAACTTCAACATCTGGTTTTTTTTTTGGGAGGGGGGGTTCGAGACAGGGTTTCTCTGTGTAGCCCTGGCTGTCCTGGAACTCACTCTTTACACCAGGCTGACCTTGAACTCAGAAATCCACCTGCCTCTGCCTCCCAAGTGCTGGGATTAAAGGCGTGCGCCACCACTGCCTGGCTCAACATCTGTATTTTAAAAGGCAGTTACCACTCAGTCTAGTGTGCAGTACAAGGTCTGTTTACCCTGCCTGAGCCAGGAAACTGCTGTACCTTACCTTGTAAGGTACCTGCACCCCAAAGATTCCTTACATGCAAAGTTAGTAGCAGGTCAGAAACTCAGGGGAATAGCCAAGTGTTTTAGGGTAGAATCGGGCTGGGGATTAGCTGAGCTGGTGGAGTGCAAATCCTAGTTCCACTGCCAGCATTACATAAACCACTGTGGTGGGGTACACCTGCAGTCCCAGCTCTCAGAAGGTAGAGGCAGCAAGATGAAAAGTTCAGTCATTCTTGGCCAGGTTGACTACATGACATCCTGTCTCAAAAAGAGGGGAGAGTACGGGTATGAAGGTACATCCCTGTAATTCCAACACTTAGGGAGTGGAGGCAAGAGGATCAGGAATTCAAAGCTAGCCTGAGCTGCATGAGATGGGTCTCAAGACAAAAAGAGGAAAAAAAGAACCAAAACCTGAAGGGGAAAGGAGTAAATAGAAAATACATCAGTAGGCTCTGTCTTGTCCACATTGCTGGTGCTCAGTAGCAACAGACAGGCCTGTGTAGCGCTCAGGCTGTCTGACTGCCCTGGTTTTACTCTGGAGCTCAGTTTGGGTGGGGCTTGCATCATTGTTCCAGACAAGTAATGATTGGACTTCTATGTTGGGAATAAAATGACTTCATCATCCCTGTATTTAAGGGACATAGTCTGATAGAGTAAGCACATAAACTGCACCACAAAACTCACAGTGCAGCTCTGCCTCTCAGTTTAGTTCTTTGTTTATATGACTGGATTAGTTAGTTTAGCAGAGTGGATGAGGAGTCATTCAAAGGGAGTTTTGTGATCAGAGAGACAGCTTTTGAGGGTGGTGTGCTGAGGACTCACAGTCCACTGAGAGTAAGGCTCGTTAGCACAGATGAGGCTGAAAGGATACAGCCGTGAGAGATCAATGAAGACCGTGCTGTGTGGGATTATGACCTGAACGCTACAGGAAATGAAAGGTTCAGCGTTGTGCTGTGGCATGGTCTGCATTGTTTAAGTGCTAGAAAAGATGGCTACTCACATGCTGCCTGCCCACAGGGTTCCTGTACGCAGCACAAACAGTCCGGTTCACATCTGCTGGAGGTGACACAGCATAGACTTTAACCATGAAGTTCAGCTGTGAACAGCTGTAAGATCTAGTAGCTTTTTAAGATTATTGCTCAAGGATCTGACTCATAAGATCTCGAGTCCTATTGATTAAAGTAAAATGTCTGTTTACTCTCTAGGTTTGGAGTTGAAACTTCTTGATCCCAGCCAGATCCCCAGGGCCTCGATGACGAGTGGTTTGGTTCAACAGTTCCAGCACACAATCCTTCCCTCGGTTTCCCCTTTGGCAACTCTCATTTGCACACTGATAGCCATATTGGTAAGAACTTAGCATATGGTGCTCATTTGCTGAGTCTTCCTCTGCTTTTTCTGTCATGGTGCTGACTGAATTTCAGCTTCCAAGCTTTTCCAACTGCAAGATAAATTCCATAGCTGAGATCCTACAGACTGGAGCATTTCATAGCAATTCTCAGTAACTTTGAACACAGTGAGGAAGGATTACCAGAAAAGCCTCTGTAAGAAAGGCTTGCCAGTGGCTGTTTAAGCCATCTGTCCATCCTGGCATGAGGAAAAAGAAAAGCCCATGTGGAGGCATGGAGTGTGCTGTGGAGAAAGGAAATCTTTGTGGCAGAACATCCAGGCTTTGTTTTGTGTTTCTCATCCTTGGCTAAATGATCAAACTGTGTCTGGAAAACAGGATATTTTGTCTTGATAGTAATAATGAATGAAGAGAAACAGCAGCTCTTCACTCATCTGATGAAAGTCTGCTGTGAAGCCAGGCATGATGGCACAAGCCGGCAATCCAAGCTCAGGGGAGGTGGAGGCAGGGACATTGCGCCTTGGGGCCAATCTGTCTACATACGAAAACTTTGTCTCAAAGAAAAAAAAGAAAAAGAGTGAAAGCCACTGTGGGTCAAGTGCTGTGAGAGCCTCATTCGCACCTGTCAGTGCTTGGTGGCTTCCCTTTTGTGATAGTTTCAGTAGGATTCAACATAAACAACTCAGCCCTGAGGATAGGTACACATTCACTTTAATAGGTTTCTAAGTGATCAAAATCTCCTGGCAAGACTTAACTGTATGGCAGTACTGGTATGTAGGCAACCAGGTTATGCTGGTCTACTTATTCACAGGTTTTAGCTGAGGTGTAAAAAGTCCTAAAACCTCAGCCTTGGATCTGGGGCTGTGGTTCAGGGAGTGAGAACACAGTGTGCAAACATGAGGATGTGCACTGAGACACTCAGCTTCCATGATAAACTGCTAGACATGGATGCACATGCCTGCATACCTTTAACCCAGCAGTGTGGAGAGCAGGAGGATGGAGGTGGCGGTGCCTTGCTGAACACCAGTCTGGCTCTAGGTTCAATGAGAGACCCTGTCTCAAAGGAATAAGGCAGTGATAGAATGCACAGTACCCAGCATCCTCCTCTGACCACTTTGTGTGTATATGCCTTTCCTCCACAGAACTGTGCTTACACATACAGATACTACCAGAGAGAGAGAAAGGGGCAAAATATTAAAACAACAACAACAACAACAACAAAAAACACGCATCATAAATCTTCAGCTTTGTAAGCTGTGTATATAGAGTGCAAAGACTGTATTCTGTGCTCACAAAACTGGTAAAATCTAATGCACTATCCCCAAAACCTCTATGAATTTTTGTAGTTTGTCCTGGTTAGCTATTATGACTATCAGCTAATAATACAGATCGTACATTGTTAACTTTTATATCCCAGAATTTATCATTTATTAATTTGTATAAGGTTCATTTTAATGAAGTAAATTCATATTCCCATGGGCTTGCATTTTCTTTTCTAAAGCTAGCTTTTGGGGACTGTACACAGAGTGATGGATTATTCCAGTGCAGTAGAAAATTCTCTAGTTTTGCTGTTTTCAAAGATGATACAGCTTGTGTTTATCTGTGCCTTGCTTCTGCAAAGCTGACTTTAAATGACACTGAAGTTTTGTCTTTGCCTATTGTTTCTAGCCCTCTGTTTTCTGTCTTTGGTTTAAACCCCAAGGGCCCAGAGGCTTTCTCCGATGCCTGGTTCTTTGTGCCTTAAGTTCCTTCATGTTTGGGTGGCATGTCCATGAAAAAGCCATACTCCTTGCAATTCTCCCAATGAGGTAAGCAAACAGCTCAGAGAATTGACATGTTTTTCAGTGTCTTGCTGTCTAATGACTGCCTGTTCTAGACATGTCCATTGGTGTGGGATACACAAAGGCACAGGAATGAGGGCAGTGGGCTGATCTGCTTGACCTTTAGACCTGTGAGGTTCTGAGATGTGCAAAAATCCATGTGTATTCCCATATTTTTGATGATTAAACACTGTAATAGGTCTGGGTATTAGGTGGGAGCATGCCCTGGGAAAGGCTGGCATCCTTGGTATCAACACATCAGTGAAAATAAAATCCCAGGGTTCCCTGATCCCTGTTGTTAGTCCAAGAAAGGACTAAGTCATACAAAATGGCCCCATGTGTATCCACTGTAGACTTTGCAGAGCTGTTTGATTGTTTCTTTCATGTCACATTGGTTTGCATGCTTTGGGGTAATTAGGATAAATTGGTGTAATCCCATCTTAGAATCTACAGAAACCAAGACCCAGAGAGCTTGTGATTGACCAAGTTACACAGTTAAGCCCATTGTGGTGGCACATGCCTGCATCCCTCTGTACTGACTGAGGAGGCTGAGGCAAAAGGATCATTACTTCAAGACCATCCTGGGCTTTACACCAAGATGGCTCAGTGGTTAAGAGCACTGACTGTTGTTCCAGAGGTTCTGAGTTCAATTCCCGGCAACCACATGGTGGCTCACAACCATCTGTAATGGCATCCGATGCCCTCTTCTGCTGTGTCTGAAGAGAATGACAGTGTACTCATAAACATAAAATAGATAAATAAATCTTTTTTAAAAACAAAAAAATGCTAAGTCATAGAGCTAGTACTCATAAACATAAAATAGATAAATAAATCTTTTTTAAAAACAAAAACATGCTAAGTCACAGAGCTAGCAGATCTCAGGACTTCTGCGCATCTCATGCTGCTGAATCCTCAGTAAATGGAGCAATGTCCACTTGACCCCTCATTAAAATCCAGCACGGAGAGGGAATAGGATCGATCGCCTTTCTCTGGTTTTGAGGGTTTTATCAAGTTATGAGAAAGCATTTATGTTTTTCTTTGGAGCCATAGAATTTTCAGATTGCAAAGTAGAGCAAACTCTAAACTCAACAAAGCAAGGTGTTTCTCCCCCCTCCCCCGACTCTCTTTCCCTTCCCCACTCCCGGAGAGAGTGGGATGTCTGTCTTATTCCCCTTTTCTTTTTGGAATATTTTATTGATTACTTTAAAAACAACACCCAGGGCCTCTAGAGATGGCTCAGCACATAAGAACACTCACTGGCTGCTCTTCCAGAGGACCTCGCTCAGTTCCCATCACCCACTTGGCAGTTGTAACTCTGGTTCCTGGGGATTGATGTCTTCTGACTTCCATGGGCGTCAAGCATGCATGCACATAGAGCGCAGACATACATGCAAGCAAAACATACACATGAAGTAATCAAACTAGCTCTCATTTGAATTGGACTTATAACAAAACAGCATTTGTTTCATAAGAGAATTCTCAGTATTCATTTTATAAAGGGGTGATCAGTGTTCATTTTAGCCAGGCCTAATAATAAACATGTTTATTTAAGCTCTTTTTGATCACGTTTCAACTGTGTTAAGGAATTATTGTAAGAATTTTTATTTTTAGCCTGTTGTCTGTGGAAAAAGCAGGAGATGCGACAGTTTTTCTGATTCTGACGACGACAGGACACTATTCCCTCTTTCCTCTGCTCTTCACTGCACCAGGTAAGCGGCTTCTGTTTAGCAAGATGCATTTGCTCACCGTGTCCTTTCCATCTAGGCCTAAAAGCCACATACTTTGACTTAAATAATTGGGAGTCTTCTGGAAGAAGAAACTTTTGTTCTTTCTCTTAAATAATATCTCCAGTTTGCCCCTAGTTTTAAGTATATTTAGATGCCTCAAAAAACGGTTAGCCAGGTATGGTGGCACACACCTTGAATCCCAGCGCTGAGGAGTTAGAAGCAGGTGAATCTCTGAATTCAAAGCCAGCCTAGTCAACACAGTGAGTTCTGGGCCAGCTGGGGTTACTTAGACCCTGTCAGTAAAAATCAATCAATCAATCAATCAATAAATCAATAAATAAGGAGTATTAACAATGTCCATGTGCTATTCTGTCATCTGTATTTTTTGTCTTTTAACAGAACTTCCCATTAAAATCTTACTCATGCTACTGTTCACTGTTTATAGTATTTCCTCACTGAAGACACTGTTCAGGTAATTTTAGAAGTACATTTAAGATTATATTTATTCCCTTTTGTGAGATGCTTGCTTTTAAATGGTCAAAGAGGATTTCAAATGTATTTTTAAGTTGAGGCTGGAGTGATGGTTCAGATGGTAAAGTTTTGTGTGTACACAGGAGGACTCTGTCGGGGATCAGGTTTCAAGGTGGTTAGTAATATGTACACGTGAACACTGTACATAAGGCCACTGAATTGAATAATATAAAAGTTAGTAAAATTCTGAATTTTGTATGACTTGTATTTTACCAGAGTAAAGCATGCTTTTTATGGCCCCATCTGTCTCTGAGCACAAGACTAATTTATCTGGGCAGCATAGGTAAATTCGGCAGGGGAAATTGTTGAGACAACGAAGTGCATGGCACTGATGGCTCTTCTAAACACAGTGTTTTGATGCAGCATTAGCCAGCTGTCACATCACGGGAGTGCAGGTGGGAAACACTAGCTGGGAGTGTTTGCTAAGCCAGGGTGTGACTCATCTAAAATCAGACTTCTCTCTTTCAGAAAAGAAAAACCTCTTTTTAATTGGATGGAAACTGTGTACCTTCTTGGCCTGGGGCCTCTGGAAGTGTGCTGTGAATTCCTATTCCCTTTGACCTCTTGGAAGCTGAAGTACCCATTCATCCCTTTGCTGCTGACCTCGGTGTACTGTGCAGTGGGCATCACATACGCCTGGACCAGGCTGTATGTTTCAGTGTTGACTAGCTGTCTTGTCAGCAAGACCAAGAAGCACTGAGTAAAGAAGTGTTTGATGAAGGCCAAACAATGACCTCATGGGTATTAATCAGAACTTGAAGAAAGTTGCCAGTGGCAGGATCTATTTATTTAGTAGATCTGTTTAAGGACCATTCTTCCACACTTGGCCTTGCCCTGCCTAGCAACCTGATTGTTTCCATGGTGAGAAGTCACTTGCCCTCTCTAAGCAACAAAACGCATTTGAGAAAGCTCTCACCTTCCTCTGTAAAAATAGTCTGTGAGTGTTAAGACTGCTGTGCCCACTGGAGGTAAACAGGGGATGTGGCAGGGAGGGGTGAAAAGTGGCATAATTTTCTGTAGCTGGTACTGACCATTGTTAGAATGTAATGCGTAATTAGATTCTGTACCTAGGGAAATATAAATAAAATGTCATTTTATATTTATGCATCAAATAGCAAAGTGTTTTGGGTCTTTACCAGCTCTCACATTTATTTTCCTGTTGGCACACATGTGGGCAGATGGTGTATTATCTCTGTTCTGTACACCTTGTTCCAGGAGAGTGGTTCACTCAACAAGTCAGAGGATATTTAATGTACTGACTTAGTAAAGCCCCGAGACTCCAAACCACATTCAGAACATCTAAATAGTTCTTCTCACAGCAAGCCCCGGTGTTTGGATAAGACTACCATGTGACCTTTCGTCTTCTTTGTTTTTTTGTTTGTTTGTTTTGTTTTGTTTTGTTTTGTTTTGTTTTGTTGTTTTTCGAGACAGGGTTTCTCTGTGTAGCCCTGGCTGTCCTAGAACTCACTCTGTAGACCAGGCTAGCCTCAAACTCTCGAACTCAGAAGTCCGCCTGCCTCTGCCTCCCAAGTGCTGGGATTAAAGGCGTGTACCACCACTGCCCAGCGACCTTTCCTCTTCTGAACACTCTGAAGTGGTCTTAGTTCTCCCTTTATTTTTTTATTTATTTATTTTTATATCATGCATGTGTCCTTGCATGTATATGTCTATACCACATGTATTTGGTATCTGAACACTAGAAGGTGTTGAATCCTCTAGAACTGGGGTTACAGGTGGTATAAGCCACATGGTCTGGAAGCTGGGAACCAAACTCTGGTCCTCTGTGGGAGCAGCCATCGTTCTTATCCAGTGAGCCATCTCTCCAGTCCTCTTCCTGTTCTTGAGACTATAGCTGACACAGCAACTTAAACACATTATAGTTACGCATTGTTCACTGTAGAACTACGAAAGCCCAAAGTCTGTATTGTATCATCCTGGGGTGCTGATCTAGTCATTCTGCCTATTCAACTGTCTGTTGTTCAACCATAAAGATGGGGATTGGGCCAAAGAGAGAGGAGAGCACACCTCTAGTTTCACCATCCCTTTTGCACCCCATGTTCAGTCCCAGCATAACACACAAAAGTAATAGTCTGTGTGTGTAGATATGTACACACATATGTAAATTTTAAACCTAGCACAGCATAGTGATGAGAGAGTGGAGACCTAAGAGCCATACAGCCAGCTTGAAAGTTAAGCTTTCTCTTTTTTTCTTTCATTTATGTTGTGTGCTTAAATCTAGGTCTGTGTATGCCATGGTGCCCGCCCACGGAAGCCTGGGATAATGACATAAGGGGTCAGTCAGTTCATCGTGTGGGTACTGGGACTGAACTCCAGTTACTTGGTGGCAGGCACCTTAACCCACTGAGCAGCCTCGAAAATTATTTAACCATTCCTTACCATAGTGTCTTTATCTCTAAAGTGATTATAGAATAGGTAGCCTGAAACTTTGGGGTGCTGAGGAGGGTTGAGACAGTCTCATGTAGTTCTGGCTGGCCTGGAACTCAATATATAGACCAGGCCAGCCTTGAATTCACAGAGATCTGCCTGCCTCTGCTTCCTGAGTGATGGCATTACAGCCATTTGCCACTGCACCTGCCCCAGCCTGAAACCATTTTTAAGTGTTCCAGTGTATCAGCTGTTGTTTCTGAATTCTCTAATCTCCCGCTTCCTCTCCGTTCTCCACATATGCTCCCACTATACCAGGGGTCTGCTACCATGAATAGCCGAAATGTTTGAATGGGTTTTACCTTTTTTCCTCAAATTACACAAGGAAGTCTAGATTTTTGGCACAGGTCCCAACATTTAGGTAGAGGTCAAAGGAGCAGAAGTTAAAGGGCATCTTTGACTACTACACAGTAAGGTTGAGACCAGCCTGGGCTATGTAAAATTCTGACTAAAAGCAAAATAGGGCCAGCAAGATGATGGTAAAGGTATCTGCCACAAACCCTGCTACCTAAGTTCTATCCCCAGAACTCATATGGTGGAAGTTAAGAACTGACTCCTGAAAGTGTTCCTCTGTATGTGCATTGCAAACACAGACACAGACACACACACACACCCCTCGAACAAATAGGAATGGTAGTGCACGCCTTTAATCCCAGCACTGGGAGGGAGGCAGAAGCAGGAGGATCTCTGAATTTGAGGCCAGCCTGATCTACATAGTGAAGTCTAGGCCAGCCAGGGTTGGTCTGTGCTTTCCCTACATGCCAGGGAGGAAGGGGATGGCTGAGCTGAGGACAGGGGCTGAATCCTGTTTGGTTTTGAGTGAGTGAGAGTATGAAGGAGCTTGAAGAGAGAAGGACTTCTCCGGTAGATTTAGGCACAGCTCTTCGTGAAGAAGGCCTCCCCACCCCCACCCCCACCCCCACCCCCAGGCGATCCTTGGTAAAGGAGACTGTCTTTGTTCATCCAAACTGCTTTATTAGATGGCAGATGTGGATACATATATCTCACTCAGGGTGAACCAGGAATTAAGTGCCTTTTGTGGGAAGGAATGCCTAGGAAGAGAAGCTCATTGGCTGAACACTTGGGACCTATCTAGATACCTCATTAGCATGGAGAACTCTAGGTTTTTATACTATGTGACTGGTTGTCATGGTCCTCTGAGTAGGGTGTCATGGCTATGTATTCCAGATCACATAGTTTGGCACGGAGCTGGCCTCATGCCTGTCCTCAATTCTGAGATTTTCCTGAGTTTATGTAGGACCATGACCTGGTTTCTGGTCAAGCACCAGCTGGAAAGTGCCGGAGACCCCAGGTGATCCTGAGGGGCCCAAGGTGGGACACAGGTGACCTTAAGTGGTAGTATGCGTTTCGCCACACTCTCAGACTCCAGGCTCCTGATATGAGGCCACAGATCTCCATAGAGTGGGGTCCTTCAGTCACATAGGACAACACCCATTAGTCCCTCCAGAGGTAGAGGGTGTGACTACAGGTCTCAGAGCCTCAAGACAGACCTCCATATTAATGAGATACCTAAAGGCCTAAGGAGTGTAGCCAATTAAACATTCCTTCCCAGACACTCCTCCTTGCAAAAGGTATTTAACCTCAAGCCTGCCCTGAGAAACTGGGGTATAGTTTCCATCTATTTTTCGCCATGACAGTAAACATCTTAAGACCATAGACTATTTTTCTTCTTTGGAGCCCACTGTGGGGAACAACGGAGCAGGTCTTCATCCACAGAGCTACTGCCTCATCTCCCGCTGAAGAACTCTCTGCATTCCCAGCCACCCAAGCCAAGGGAGCAGCTACCACACAGCCAACCAAGAACTCTCTTCCCCCACGAGACACAGCCAGAGCTTCTCCCCTTACCCTCTTGGGCTGCCGGCAAATACAGCCTGTATGCCACCAGTGGCGCCTGGGGGCCCAAAGGCCTGAGAACCAGCTGGTTCCTAGCCGATTTTTGGCCCAGGGACCCTCCAAGCCAAGAGCTTCTGCTCCCCAGGGGACCTCAGACTGTGCTCCCTCACCCCCAGAGTGGAGTCCTATGGCTTCACATAGCCCGATGTCTGCCCGGCACCAGCATGGAGTGAGCACAGTCAAATTCCTGCACCTCTGTCCCCATGAGAGGCCCTAGCTGCATGGTGATACAGAGGCAAGACCCACACATCAACCCACGCACACTACAACCCAATAGGTTTAAGCTTACTCAGCCTTACCAGTTCTTCTGTCTGGTGGCATGGTCCACTTGCCCCATAAGCCTCTTGTCCCCTGACTCTTACAATCTTCCCATCTCCTCCTTGACGTTCCCCAAGCCTTATGTACAGTTGAACCATAGATGCCTTGGTTGGTGCTAGTCACCACAAATTGATTTGTTTTCAGTATTTGGCTTCATATTCCTTTTCCTATTCAGTGTAAGTCAACCCCTGGAAATGGTTCAAAACGCAGGAAGACATCTTTGGCACCAACACAGGCCAGTCCCTAGACTTTAGTGTGCCCTGAAGTGTTCTTTTCTAGGCTCTGTACCTAGTATCCATGCTTTTAAACTTTGCAAAGAGTGGATGGATGAGTGGATGTTCTCTCTCTCTCTCTCTCTCTCTCTCTCTCTCTCTCTCTCTCTCTCTCTCTCTCTCTCTCTCCTTTTTTTGTTTTTGTTTTGTTTCTATACATAGTCTTACTATATAGTCCTGGGTGTCCTGGGACTTTCTATGTAATCAGGCTGGCCTCTAATTTACAGATATCAACCTGTATCTACCATGTGCTGAGATTCAAGGCATGAAGGGTTTTTTTTATATATAACAAATTCTTAATTTTAAAAATTATAGGTGGCCTATAGTTTAGTGGCTATATGCTAACCTAGCATGGGCAAGATCTTGGATTTAATCAGAGGGAATATAAAACATCTAACATCAGAGGGAATATAAAAAAAGTTGCTAAATAAATAGAAGTGCTATTTTAAGACAGTTTTGAAATACAGAGCTAAGCATAGTCAAGAGCTAGAAAGGAGCTAGCAAGATAGCTCAGTGGGCAAAAGTGCTTGCCACCAAGCCTGAAGACTTGAGTTCAATCCCTGGGACCTACATGGTAGAAAAAGATAACCAACTCTTGCACCTATACAAAAAAATAAAATGTAATTTAAAGAAATTAAAGCATGGCATGGTGGCAGAGGCAAGTGGATCTCTGAGTTCAGAACCTATAAAGAAAAAGGTTGGGGTTGGGGGGAGGTGGAAACACTAGATAGATAACTTACAAGTGTTTACTGTGCTTCCAGAGGACCTGAGTTCAGCACTCAGCACCCATGTCAGGTGGCTCACAACTCCAGCCCCAGGGGATCTGATGCCCTCTTCTGGTCTCAGTATATGCACTCTCAAGCACATAATCCGTGCCCACCCCCGCCCCCACAATTTAAAAATAAAGTAATTTAAAGTGATTTATAGCTGGGTGTGGTAGCGCAGGACTGTAGTCTCAGCACTTGAGCATCTGAGACAGGAAGATCCAGAGTTGGAAGTCAGCCCCAACTACATGGCAAGTTTGGGGCCGTCCTGGGAAACATGAGAACCTGTTTCAAAGAACTACAACAAAAATAATAAAAATAGCACACAAAGAAAAGGTAGTCTGAGTTTGTGCAGACTTCACACCCAGTTCATGCAGCACTGGAGGTTGAACGTGGGGCCTGACTTATACATGCTAGGCAGGCACTCTACCAACAGAGCGACATCTCCAGCCCTACTGTATATGTATCTTATCCAAAAACTGTCCCTGAACAAACTCCATGTATATGTGTAGGCATACAGATGGAGAGGGAAGTTCTGGGAGACGCTGATCGATAAGGGATCCTCACCGTACATACAAGGAGGTTGAACATCACGCATGGCTCATTAAGCATTTTAATAGTATTGTTTGTGAGCCTAGAAAGATGGCTCAGTGGTTGAGAGAGTCCATATTGTTTTTGTTCAATTCCTCTTGATCCCAGTTCAATTCCCACCCGCATCAGGTGGCTCATAAACTACTTGTAACTATTGCAGCTCCAGTGATCCAGTGCCCTCTTCTGATCTCCATGGGAACTTACACAGACACACACACAAACACACACATACACACACACACACTTAAAATATTTTTAATCTTGTGTGTAAGAAAGAGATAAATATATATTTTTCCTCCTTGAGGAAAACATAAACCAGAACCAGGAGAGTAAGCTGGCCCTTGCTTTTCTTATTTCTTCCCCATCTAACTAGCTATCCTTGCCTAGGATGAGACCCTCAAGCCTCAGCACTCATTTGTTTGTCTGTTGACACAAGATCTCCCTACCTTGTTCAAGAGGGCAAGTGTTTTTGTTATTGTTCTTAGACAAGATCTCACATTGCCAAGGCTGACCTTGAACTCACTAAGAAGCTGAGGATGCTCTCAAACTCCTAATCATCCTGCTTCCGCCTCTCAGGTGCTGAGATTATAAACATGCGCCACTGTGTGGATTTCTTTTAAAATTTTTCTTAAAAAAAAAAAATCAGGCAGGTAAGATGGTCCAGTGTGTAAAGGCACGTGTCACTGAACTTGACAACCCAGGGTCGAGGGAAAGAACAAACTCCCTAAGGCTGTCCTCTGTCCACCACGAGAGATCCATGGCACATGTACACATGTACATACTATAAAGACAAATCCTTTTAAGTCCCAAATTGAGGTCTAGAGGAGTGGTATGCCAAGGCAGGGTGGGTGAGCTGCCATTACACAAGTGAGAAACTGAGTCAGCATGCTCAGTGCGGAATTGTGTGTGATAGTGTAAATGTGTTTGTCTAACAGTTTAATTCTTCAGAATTCTTTCTGGAGAATATTTTTGGTGGATTTTTTTAAAATATAATTTTAAAACAAATGCTGTGGCGAAAAGCAAAACAACAACAAAAGAATCCCGGTGTAAGCTGGACATGCGCTCACAAACCTGTGACTCCAGGATGTGGGAGGTAGAGGCAGGAGTCATTAGTTCTTAGCCAGCCTCAGCTGCGTAGTGTGTCTGAGGCCAGTCTGGCTTCATTTTTATTGTGTGTCTATGTT
>NW_021604648.1:4056171-4075022 GCF_004785775.1 Grammomys surdaster | reverse complement strand
ATTGTTATTGTTCCATTTGCTTTGTGTTTTGTTGAGTTGAGAATGGAGCATGGGGCTTAGTGCACAAGAGGCAAACACTCTATCACTACGCCACACCCCTGCCCCTGGTTTGTTTTTTGTTTTATTTTGTTGGAAATGGGGTCTCACTCTGTAGGCAAAGCTGACCTCAATGTTTAGAACTCCTGTTTTCTTAGCCCCTAAGTGATGGAATTACAGGTGTAAGCCAACACATCCTGCAGTGTTATACTATTCTATAGGACAGATTATAAAGTGTATAATTATTGGGCCATAAAGTGTGAACTTTCAAACTATTTGGTGCATTCCATGAAAATCCTAATGTATGCTTTCTCATATAATTTTTACTTGAAAATTTTTTACTTAAAATATTTCAGTTCGGGTGTGCTTTTTATTGGCATAAAAGAGTCCTCTTGGTAGGGTGAAGGTAACCAGAGTGGTATAGGACTATTATCCCAGCACTGGGGATGGGAGCGGGGAACAGAGCATTTACCATTAGTTTGAAGCTATCCTGGACTAAACAGCAAATTTCAGGCCAATTAGTGCTACACAGAGGTATAGAAACACCCTACCCCAGCCTTTGTGAGGTAGAAGTTAGAGGTGAGCCGTGGAGCTGTGGAAAGGGTCTCGCTCTTCCAGGGAAGAGGGGGCACTAATAAGAGACTCTAGCCCTGGTTCTTTTAAGCTCCCTTCCTCCTTACCAAGACAGGGTAATTAGCTAGCAGGCTTTGTGGGACCAAATGAAAAACACTGAGCAAATCTCAAGAAGAAATAAATAACTTCCAATTCAAACCAGTGTTGAACAAAGATACAAAGATACGGGGGGAGGGGGCACTTAAACATTAGGTAGATTCCCAGACCGTATAAGTACTCCAGTGCCCAAGAATGACATACTGCTTGCCAACTGCTAGGATTACAGTCACCACTATGATTTTAATAGAGATTCGCTCACATGCTCCAATGCTTTTATCTGTGTGTCTCACTGGATTTTTCTCAAAGAGTACAAATATGGAAGGATATCCCCACACTCAGTTCTGAGCTGTTATTTTGCCCTTGCGTCTTGATGCATATACATTTTCAGTATCAGGAAGGGCTTTCCAAAGGGAGCTGCTCAATATGGAACCTCCCTTTATTTTAGGTAGGTGAGCAGAGAGAGACTGGGCAATCACTTGACAGAACGTTATGAATTCTTTCTTTCACTCCTCAGTCCTTTAGGGAACACTTCCCTCAGCCATGTACATAGAACTGAATGCCCAGAGGGAACTATTTTAGCAGACTATCACCAGAACTGAATCTCAAGATTAGATTAAATGATCCGCTCCTGGTCTTCTCCGAATACTCTGCTGCTGACCTTACCTTAATTTTATGCTTTGGAGGTAGGGGTGGGGGGAGTAACTTCAAAGGAACTGCTAGAACCCCCAGAAAGCTAGCTTTTATGGGCTTTCAGTAAATGAACTAGCCGTTATGATCACTTGTAGGTGTTGATTTTTGGGTGCTAAGATAATCTTTTCTGAAGAGCCATGGGGCTGGGGGCAAGTGAGAGACAATTTCGTATGTGATAACTGGTATAAATAAATAAATAAATAAATAAATAAATAAATAAATAAATACCAATGTTTCCTAGTCTTTGCCCACTGTGGGTTATTTATTATAACCCTGAACTGGATTGGTACCTGGCCCCCACACCCTCACCACAAAGTCAGCGCAAGCCAGCATGCGTTGGGGACCACTTAGTAGCCCGGAACCTTGTGTGCAGAGGTTCCTAAGGCTGCGCGCACAGGGAAGCTTTTGGGTGCTGCACCGCCGTACGCTGTGCCCTTCAGCCCGGAGCGCGGAGGAGGACGGTGGCTCGGTCACAGCGTTTGTAGCCGTGGTTTTTCTTATAGTTGGAGTCGAGGTCAGACCTCACGTGGAACCTGCATCAATATGATGAACGGACGGCCGGGCCAGGAGCCCTTAACATTCCTGCCGGATGAGGCCCGGAGCCTGCCCCCGCCCAGGCTGACTGACCCGCGGCTTGTCTACATCGGCCTCCTGGGTTACTGCTCGGCCCTGACAGACAACCTGGTACGGAGGAGACCTGTGATGAAAGCAGGTGAGGGCTGCGAGGCGGTCCCGCCCGGAGGAGGAGCTGCAGGGTTGCCTGCTAAGGTCAGCCTCCGGGACCTGTGCTTTCCCGGGCCTTCCTGCCTAGCTGGGAGCGCCTGCCTTTCCCAGGTCGTGCACCCCCTCTAGAGTTTTTGGCCCAGCCACAATAAAGAAAGCCAAGTGCGGTGCAACAGGGAATTCCAAACCCCACGGTTAGTCTGTGAAAGATTCAAGAGAGGCGCCTCAGTTGGTGCTGTACTTCCTGCTAAACTTTCCACTTCTCTCACTGCTGTCACTCCTAAGATCACGGTAGCAGTAGAATTATTAAAAAAAAAAAAAGACACGGGAAAGTATTGTCGCTAACGAGGGCGCGGAACCTAAGCAGGTTAAAGCAGCTTGCCCACAGTCTTGTGGCTAAAGAGCGGAGCTTGTGTTGGTGTTATGAGAGCTTCTCAGACTTGGAGTGCATAGTGATCTAATTCCAAGGAAACTTTCTATTTCTTTGAAGTAATGGTTAGGCAGCACTTAGGACTAGGAGTCAGAATTCCTTGAGCATTCTTATTGCTTTGGAGATAGCAGTGCTGGAGACTAGTTCCTCTACAGTGTTTACTGAGCACATACTGTGTTGGTCTAACTCAGTGTTCTTAAACCTTTTCCATTCACAGCATGCTATTGCCAGTAAATGTATACTTCCCTCACCCCAGTGTATAGGAGGGTTTTTTTGTTTGTTTGTGAGACAAAAATCTCAATATGTACACTAAGCTGTTGTGGAACTCAGAGGAATCTGCTTGCCTCTGCCTCCCAAGTGTTGATTAAAGTTGCTCACCACCATAACCGTTATATTTTAAATTGGTATATAAATCAAACACGGATAATAAATCATAAAGGAGTTATTTTAGAAAAGTTTTTTTTTTTTTAGTCATTCGTAACAGTTTCCTGCATTAGTTAGATATCTCATCACTGTGATCAGACATCTAGTTAAAGCCGCTAAAGAGAAGAAAGGCTTGTTTTAAGGGATTTGGAAGAACATGAGGCAGCTTGGTAGAGTTGCTCACACCTTTAATCAGTGCACTCTGGAGACAGAGACAGGCATTTCTATGAGTTTGAGGCCAGCCTGGGCTACATAGTGAGTTCTAAGATAGCCAGGACTACATGACGATACCTTGTCTAGGGGGAAAAAAAGAAGAAGAGGAGGGGGAGGAAGAAGAAGAAAGAGGAGGAGGGAGGTAGGAGGAGTAGTCACCCTGCTTCATGTCTGAACAGGTCAGGAAACATAGATGGAACAGGACTTGGGGTCAGGTTATAAGACCTCTGGTCCTCAAAGCCCAGGTAGAACCAACCTCCCAAAGCTCCACAGCTTCCCAAAGTAGTAGTGGGGATCAGATACTTGAATGGAGGACATTTCACATTTAAACCATAAAAAACGTACAGTAATGAGTGTGACCCATGTATGATGCTTCTTGGAGACTTGAGGGAGTGGGAAAGGAAATGAATGGTGGATTTTTTTGGACTGTAGCCTTAGAGAATACTTAGCATTCTGCAGATAGTGATGGAATATTTTGACAGTGAAGTACACGTATACCAGTCTGTTTTAAGTTTGTAGAAAATACTGAATAGAATTTCTTATTCTATTCCATCATGTGTGTTTTAAAACCCTTGCTGATAACCACTTTAAGTTAGTTGGTTATAAAATCTAAAAATGAAATGTTTGTTTACTGTACCGTATGTAAATAGCATAATGGCGTCCATGTGTTCATCACATGGATGTTCATCAAATGTAATGGCGTTCATCAAATAAAGGAAAGAAAGAGAAAGTGATTGTGGAGGAGAGAACTACAGAGAGAAAGGAAGCTGAGGAAGTGGGAACCTGGAGAAAGACCAAGCCATGCCTTTAGAGTTTGGGTACTGGCCTCAATATCGAAAACATGTGTAAGGTCTTCTGCTGAGAAGTATGAGTCACTGTAGAGTCTGGGTCTTTGTGGAGCTCAGTGGCTCATTGGAGGGCATAGAACACTTAGAGAACTAGAACTAGTTTGGGGGATTAGTGGCTGGGTTGGTTTTGTTTTTGTTTTTGTTTTTGTTTTTTCGAGACAGGGTTTCTCTATGTAGCTCTGGCTGTCCTGGAACTCACTCTGTAGACCAGGCTAGCCTCCGAACTCGCTGAACTCAGAAATTGGCCTGCCTCTGCCTCCCAAGTGCTGGGATTAAAGGCGTGCGCCACCACCGCCCGCCCTAGTGGCTGTTTGAAGCAAAAGAATCTGGACCCTCTGCAGCTCCAGACTGAATATCTTGTACGGATGGACAGATGGCTCAATGGTTTGATTTTCAGTAGTCACATGATGGCTCACAAATGCCTGTAACTTGAGTTCCTGCACAGGCTTTTACATACATGTGGTGGTGCACATAAGTATATTCTTATACAAACACACACATAAAATAAAAATAAATATTTTAGGCTGGGCCGTGGTGTCACACACCTTTAATCCCAGCACTTGGGAGGCAGAGGCAGGCGGATTTCTGAGTTCCAGAGTTTGAGGCTAGCCTGGTCTACAGAGTGAGTTCCATGACAGCCAGGGCTACACAGAGAAACCCTGTCTTGAAAAACCTAAATAAATATTTTGAAAAGAATATCTTAGTTTTACTGCTTTTCACGTTTTCCAAACCACCTTTATATACATTTTTTCTTAGGTTGTATATTACTAGAATGAGAAAAATAGAGTAGGTATGTTGTTGTTTGTTTGTTGTTTTTGAGACAGGGCTTCTCTGTGTAGCTTTGACTGTCCTAGAACTTGCTCTGTAGACAAGGCTGGCCTTGAACTCACAGAGACCCACCTGCCTTTGACTCCCAAGTTCTGACGTACGCCACCACTACCCATCAAGTATTTTCTCTTTTTAGAGATAGTAAGTTTACCTGCCCAAAGGCATTCATTAATTTAATAAATATACATTAGGTATTATATGCTGATTGGTATAGCCAGATGAATTAGATATTGCTTACCCTGATGTTAGAGACAGGAACAAATTATGGTACAATTTATAAAGGAATAGAAAACCATTGTAGAGGCATTGATATCAGAAGCTATAGCATGATGGTGCAGTTGCCAGGCAGTGCAATAACCATTGGGTTTTTATGTGTCTACCTTCTTCCAACCCCCAACACTATGTAGGAGAGAAAACAAAAGTTAGAAGAGAAAGAGGGTGTAGATTTCTATAGGCTACTTCCTGCTGATTATCCGGTTCCTTGTGGCACGTCCAGTTTTCATTGTCAGGATTTCCAGCAGTCCAGCAAACCAGCAATCCATCAGTAGCAAATGCAGCAGCAGCAGGAGGGAGCAGCAGCTGCCACAGGCCCTCTTGAGGTTCCTGCATTATACCCTCTCCAGAGTCCCCAGAATTGAAACTATATGCAGCTGTCAAAAATCATGCCCCCTTCCCCCCCTACCCCGAGCATGAGGTAACCGTAGTTAATGGCTGTGCACAATCTGAAGCCCCATACCACACCTGGGATTAAAACAAAACCATCATTCAGGTTTTTAAGAAATCTCAATTCTCACCATAGTACATCGTATTTGACAGAGAAAGTTAGGGTGAGGGCTAATGAGTTAGCAGATGAAAGCTGGATCGGAACAGGCAGCTGTGCCCTGGAAGGGGTAAGCTCACTGTAGGGGAGAGGACTCTGGGACACAGGGTCTGTGGGTGGGAAAGGCTGTAAAATGAAAGCATACTCAACTGTGTGAACGAACAGCACTGCTGTTCTCTGAAATGGAGAAAGGTGTGCAGAAGAAACCTGAAGTGCAAGCTCAGCCTAGGCTCTGTGAGGCCCTGGTTGGGGGAGGGGGACCCTGGTTGGGGAAGGGGGTTCTTTTTTTTTTGTAAAGAACATTGGCAAGAACACCATAAGAATGTGTCTGAGATGTAACATAAAAATGCAATTCTCTGTGCACTTTGACTGATTATTTCGCTTTGGGTTTTGTAATTACAGGTTTGCATCGCCAGCTTCTGTATGTTACTTCCTTTTTCTTTGCTGGATATTTTTATTTAAAACGTCAGAACTATTTGTATGCTGTGAAGGACCGTGATATGTTTGGGTATATAAAATTACATCCAGAAGATTTTCCTGAAAAAGGTATCTCATGTTAATTGAAAATGTCTCATTCTCCCTGGTTAATGTTGTCTGTGCCCATGGCTCAGGTACTGGCTGGTTGTATGGATTCGAACATCTTCTGTAGACTAGACGCCCCATCCTCACCACCTAGTCACATTCCAAGGCCCCACCTCTTAATACCATAGCATTGGGGACTGAGTCCCAGCATAGATTATGGGAGACAAACATTCAGCAGGCTTCTGTCAGTAAGATGAGTCGTGTTGCTCTTTTTTTCTCAATATAGCCTTACTTACTTAAGTTATCATCATCATCACGGTTATTATGTGTGTGGATGTTTGCCTACACGTGTGTCTGTGTATGACATATATGCTTCAGAAGGCCAGAAGAGAACGTTGTATCCCCTGGAACTGGAGTCACCGACAGTTGTGAGCAACCACAGACACTCTGGAAGTGGAACTGGAAGAGCAGCCTGTGCTCCTACTCCTGACCCTAACCTTTATTTGTTTATTTTTTGAATGCTGAGGAGTAAGCCCAGGGCCTCAGACACTCAGCAGATATTCTGCTCCTGAGCCATATCCCTAGCCCAAGAAATAGAACTTATAGAGTATAACTTTAAAATAAATATTTTATGATTCTTTCACAGAGAGGAAAACTTATGCTGAAATTCTTGAGCCATTCCATCCAGTGCGTTGAAGTCTTCAAAAGGCTCCTTCCTCCTCACCACAACCTGAATATTTTCTGAATTTTATGGGATATCTTTCTGTGACAATGAAGTTTAGGTTAATATGTTAACACTGTAATTAAAATAGTTATTATGAGCTCTCTGTTCCTTTCCTGTTTCTGTTTATTTTAACTGTGTGTGTATACACAGGTGTGTGCATGTATACAGGTGTGTGCAGATTTGTATACTAGAGTATCCAAGGAGGCCAGAAAAGAGTATCAGATGCCTTGGAAATGGAGTTTATTGGTGGGTGTGAGCTGTCCAGTGTGTGTGCTTGGAACTGAATTTCTGTCCTTGTGAGGCAGTGGACCTTGCCACCAGACAGAAGAACTTGTAAGGCTGAAGCAAGTTTAGGACCCTGGTAATACTCATAAATGAGAATAGCAGGAGTTCAGACTAGCTCTCAACCAGGTCCCTGTCGTGGAGCATGTGACCACGACACCCTGCTAAGAGGACCATGACAACTGGTAATGCAGCATAGAGTATAGAGTTCTCCATGCTAATGAGGTATCTAGAGAGGCCTCGAGTGTTTAGCCAACGAGCTTCTCTTCCTGGGCATCCCTTCCTGCAAAAGGTATTTAATCTCTAGTCCACCCTGAATAAGTTATATGCATCCTCATCGGCTATGAGTAAAACAGTCTGGACAAGCAAGGACTGTCAAGGACTGATGGGGTTGGTGGGTGGCAGGGTTCCCTTTACTGTTCCCAACTCCTCAAGATCCCCAACAGCATCTGGGCACACAGGAGTTCGAGAATCACAACCTCCACCCCAGCCCCTGCCATTTCTCACCAGGAGAAACATGGGCTGAGACCCCTCTCTTAGACTGCATGTCACCTCCCTTGAGCAGTGTGTTAGTGACCAGCATCCCAGCAGTGAGGAAGAAACGAAGCCTAGTGCCCCTGTGATTCGCCTCCCTGATCAGTGTATAGGCAGCATTCCAACAGCCCAGCAGGGAGACTGAAACTCAGACCCACAGTAAACACTCTTTTTAAAATTTATTTTATGTTCTGTCTTCATGTATACCTGATTTCAAAAGAGGACATCAGATCACATTATAGATGATTGTGAGCCCATGTGGTTGCTGGAAATTGAACTGAGGTCCTCTGGAAGAGCAGCAAGTGCTCTTAACCACTGAGCCATCTCTCCAACAAGGCTCCTTTAAAAAAAAAAAAAAAATTTAGCCGGGCGGTGGTGGTGCTCGCCTTTAATCCCAGCACTTGGGAGGCAGAGGCAGGTGGATTTCTGAGTTCGAGAGTTCGAGGCTAGCCTGGTCTACAGAGTGAGTTCCAGGACAGCCAGGGCTACACAGAGAAACCCTGTCTCGAAAAAAAAAAAACAAAAACAAAAAAAAGAAGATACAATAGACCAGGCACAAACCCTTGCATCAAGGCTGAACAAGGCAACCCAGGAGGAGGAAAAGAATCTGAAAAGCAGGCAAAAAAAAGAGTCAGAGACACCCTCACTCCTACCACTAGGAGTCACCCAAAAACCATAAGCAGCGACCACAGTATACAAGCAGAGGACCTAGCACAGACCCATACATTCAGTCTCTGTGAGCCCCTACGAGCCCTGCTTAGTTGTTCTGTCGGCCATATTCTCCCAGTGTCCTTGACCCCTCTGGCTCCCACAATTCCTCCCCCCCCCCTTTGAATTATTTAAAAACAAAAACCCGATTCACTACAAAAACAATCATTTTAGCCAGATATGGTAGTATACACCTTTAGTCCGTGTGGTGTGTGTTTGTGTGTGTTTGTCATGTCAGATGGTAGATGGATCTGGAAGTACGCCCTTGTAAAACTCAGGGCAGTCCCGAGTTATATAGGGAGGGAGAAAGGGGGAGGATCTGGGGAGGCATGCTTAATTTGTTCTGCCCTCTGGCCTTCATTAGTATGTAAATCCCTAGGCCCTGAGGCCTCTAGTCACCCTCTACCTATGCACTTTGGGTGGGGCTGTCTGACCTTCATTAGTATGTAAATCCCTAGGGCCCCGAGGCCTATAGTCTGGCCTATGTGACTGAACAAGTAGATTTATGGAGGCTAGATTGCTTTTCAGGACCCTGGATTCTGGGGGCACGCCGAACTCCTGCTGGTTCTCACGCAGTCTCGTGGTTCTAGGCACCTGCCCAGCCATGAACCAGAATACCCTTACGCAGTCCCACATGGAGCTGGCCCTGCCCCTCACCTAGGCAGTGTGAAGCACTCGGGAGCACTCGGGAGCACGGGCAGCACAGTAGAGCTGGCCCTGGTGTCATAAGTGTAGGAGAGCCGGCCCTGATGGAGACATCGTGGGAGAGCTGTCAAGCTAACCAACTCTGCTACCACCCAGGCCCAGATCCAGGCTTTGAGCTGGCCCACCCCAACATCTACCCGTCTATGAACTGCTGGAGTGGGTGAAGGGGCTGGTCCTGCAGGACCAAAGCTCCAAGGCCTCCACAACACAGGGCATCGACAGGATATCTGAGAGGAGTCCCAGTGGGGATCCAGTATTGATGGTGTAGCAGAAGCCAGAGAACCAGACCAGTGACTCACTGCAATGAACATTTGCAAAAAACGGCAGTTTGTGCAAAAGGGTATACTGTGTGACACACCACAGCTTTTACAGAGATTTTGTTTTCTTTTGTGGGAGAGGTTGCAAGGGTGGAGGGCAGATATGAAGGACAGGGAGACGAGTGGGATTGGGGGCATGATGTGAAATTCATGAAGAATCAATAAAAAGTAAAAAAAAAAGACCAGCATGCCATGGTTTTTGTTTTTAATTGCTACTGCAATACTTAGGTACATAGTTCACTTGTGCTCAGCCTCATCAGATCCAACAGGGTGAGTAGCTCATCCCACACACTCCACTACCTCAACTTTTTCCCTAGGGGTGGGGTTAAAGCAAGAGCTACATATACATACAGCATGCACTCCAAGGAAGATATGAGAAACACCAGCTGTACAGATGTCGGCGCGTGCCAGGTGCTTTTGATTCCGTGTCACGTTTACTAACCTTGTGAGGTAGATACAGCATCCCTGCTTTATACATGAAAGAATAACTGTGACACCAGGCACTAAATGACACCCCAGAGGTGGGACGTGAACTTTGACCACTTGCTGATACCTTTGCTTTCTACTGATCCTTGCTGCCTTGTCAACCTCAAACTGCTAAGACACTGAAGAGAAATTGGGAATCGCAACAAACATCTTAAAGGTGAGCCTGCAACCAAGTCTGAGATGTGCTCAGAGGGAGGTGGGGAAGCACCCAGAGACAGAAGCTGCCTTCAAGTCCACCTGGCTCCAGGCCTGCCTTCCAGGTCTCGGGGCTGGCGCACCGCTGGGTCCTCATCTTCTCTCTCGTGTAAAGTGATCTGTAGAACGTAGAAATGTTTTAGAAGCCAAATATCTATCATTTCAAACAGCCGCTATCCTGTGCCCTCTGAAAGAGTAAGACAAACGAAAAAAATGCTAATATTGTTGTTTGAAAGCTGGTAGCACTTCAAGCCTGAGGCATAAAAACAGTGGTTCTCAACCTTCCTGGTGGTGCGACCCTTTAACACAGCTCCCCATGGTGACCCCCCAACCATAAAATTCTTTGTTGCTATTTCATAGCTGTAATTTTGCTACTGTTATGAATTGTAAATATCTGTGTTTTGTAGTGGTCTTTGTGACCCTCAGGTTGAGAACCACTGCATCAAAGGCCATAAGAGCTGGGGCTAGTTGTCTTTTCTCCTCTGCACCCTATTAAGAGATGCTAAGAAGCTGAAGGGCAAAAGGCCTATGATGGCAGAAAGAGTAACAGCGGAGCTAAGAGCCCAGACTTTTGAACTTCTGCTATGCCATACTGCCCCCCATGAATAAAAACAAGGTCAGAGTTGTTAGACCACTGTGGTCAAGAGGGGCTGATCTGATTAGTCAGAGACTGTGGTTTCCACCCTGTCTGCTCTCCCCGTTGCTATGCCCACCACAGGCTGCAGGCTTCGTTGCTCTAAGGAGCAGGAAACCAGCCAGTATAGAAAGAATGAATGAGGTTCAAGCTAGGGCAAGCAATTTGGGGGCTCATCTTTCTCCTCAGTGTTCCAGGGTTTTTGTTTGGTTGTTTGGTTGGTTGGGTTGGGTTTTGGGATAAGGACTTGCATAGCACAGACTGACCTCAGATATGCTAGGGTGTAGCCTAGGGTGTCCTTGAACTTCTAATCTTCCTGCCTCTACCTCCCAAGTGCTGGAATTACAGGCATGAACCACCATGCCTAGCAAGTCTCCAATTTCTTTTTATAAAAAAATGTAATAAAATAAAACTGTGGCCTGGCAAGATGGCTTAGCAGCTAAGAGCACTTGAAGCACAACCCTGGGTGGCCTGACCTTGATCTATGGAACCGTGAGTGGAAAGAGAGACCCAGCCTGGTTGAGTTCAAGAAGATCCTTTGGAAGGTAGCCCAGGAACCCTCAAGGGGAGAGAGAAACAGGGTTGAGGTTGACAGTTCAGGTTTGAGGGGGAGAAGAGAAAACTGAGGAAAGCACTTGGCGCAGAACTGCTGTCTAGTCTCTGTGAGGGGGGGAGGTGTGTTCATTCCCTCCCCATCTTTCCAAAATGGTAAAGAATGAGTGTGAATGGCTGGCCTCAAAGCTGGGGCCAGTCTTGCTTCTTGTTTGCTTGCTGTTTGGGTTTTTGAGGCCGACCTGGAACTACCAATCCTCCTACCTCTGCCTGGGAGTGCTGGAGTACACCATGTCTCTCTCACATGGCTTTTGTCCCTTTATGTGACTATGTGACTTCAGATGAGTCACTCAATTAACTTTAATTTCCTTGCTAGTGAATGGAGGTACAATTCTTTTACATTGGGGTGGGGGTGGGAGGGCAATACACAGGCCACAGTGCACATGTGGAAGACTGAGGACAGCTTTCAGAAGTCAATTCTCTCCCATGTGAGTCCCAGGGATCAATATCAGGTTGACAGACTTGGTGACAGGCGCCTTTACCAGCCGAGCCATCTCACCCACCCTGGAGGTACAAATCTAGTCTCTCAGTCCGATGCAAAGAGGTCGATAACTGATGCCAGTTTATAATAAAACGAAGCTGGCAGGTGGCTCATGGTCAAGACCAGCAGGTTCTATAATCTGATTTCTCCCAATCCCTGCCTAGGAGGGACCTATGGCCCAGGCCCTTCTCCTGTATGCTACTCTATACCATGACCTGTTTGCTTGATGTTCATTCTCATTTCACAATTGCAGCCTCTATGCACAGGCACATAGGACCAGGAATTCCCAACAGGCACGATTCCACACCCTCATGTGACTGGAATAATTCAAATATCAAAATAGTTGCTGTTTGTCCAGTTGCAACCTGGGAAGGGTGGTGGAGCATCCCTGTCAGTTTCAGGAGCACTGTGAGCCTCACCTACATGCCCCTATGTGATAACATGTGATAACATGTGATAACATACCCTGCGTTATGAGACAGCATGGGCACATACACACAGAATTCACAGTGCACATCTACACAAATATATCTCCCTTAGTAAGGTTCTTCACTTGCAAAGCAAAAGCAACCAACCTCACCTTTGCCAGTCAGGCACAGTGACATTTGCAATCCCAGAATTTGGGAGACATGCAGGAGTCTTCCAAGTTTGAGACCAACCTAGACATTTAGTAAAACCCTGTCTCCAAAACATAAATAATCAAAATCCAAAAAGACCTTCATCTTTGTGGGTTTATACAGAACGTTTACAGAAACTGGGACCATGCGGGCACTTGGAGCTACACAGATTATGTTTCAACTCTGGGGAAAGTCCATAGCTATAATCAGATTGTATGTGTAATGTGATATATATATTTTTTTTTTCAAGTTAACTTTACAGCTGAGCATGATGGTGCATATCTTTAATCCTGGCACTCTGAAAACTGAGGCAGGAGAATCTCTACGTTTCCAGGCCAGCCAGGGCTCTACAGAGAGAGCTTGTCTCAAAAAAAATGGAAAAAGGAAGATGAGGAAGAGTAGTTGTGACTGACTCTGGAATGGTGAGACGACTCAGCAGGTGGAATTCACCTTCCCAAGCCTGGTGATCTGAGTTTCATCCCTGGAACCCAAGTTAAAGGTGGGAAGAGAGAACTGACTCTACACTTGCACACTTGGGGGCACACACACACACACACTCAGAAGGGATGTGCTCAGAGGCTACAGTTCTGTTCCCTGTAGGAGCTCACAGTCATTGCTTATCGATGCTGGCTGAGAAGGCTGGAAGTCAGGCCCAGTTCTGGGCCTTCCCAAGTGATAGTGATGTGAGAGCTCACTCGGCCTCGGTCTACCAAGCTAAACCACCATCCATCTCCTCCCTCGGAACGTCCTTTATGGAGTATAACCCACTCGCGCGGCCACCCATACCTTCCGTACAGTCGGAGACCTACATGACCTGCCCCGTCATTTCCTGGTACTTCCGGGTCACCTCTTGTGCTTTCCGGGTCAGGTGTGTAAGGATGTGATGGAGGCTGGAGAAGTGCAGGTGGAACTGGGCTTCTAGGTCCAGCTCCTCCGAGATCCTGTCCTCTTCTGCCTCCTCTGTTTCGGCAGCGTCATTCTCAGCCTCGCTGGCTTCGTTGCCAGCCACCTTGGCCTGCCATTCCTCCCTTGGCAGCAGCCCGTGGTCCACTTCTACACAGATGCTCTTCAGCATGGTGAAGTAGGTGTAGAGATCAGGGGCTCCGTCCTGGACCGAGCCCCCATGCCCACTCAGCTGCACATCCCTCAGAAGGCTGGGGATCATCACCACCTGCTCCATGTTCCGCACCACAGCCGAGTACCGATCCATGACAGTCAGCAGGCAGTTCTTGGGGTAGCGTTTCGTTAGCACTTGCATGGCTGCTTCCTTTCTCAGAGGCCAGCACATTGGCCCAGCACTATTTCTAGGCTTTTGAGCAGACAGCAGATTGACAGGATGCCAAAGCCCAGCCACTGGATCAACACAGCCCTGTTTTGAGCCAATCCCAGCGTTTGGTCCCCAGTGTCTGTATCAGGTGATCCATCTACCCAGGGACAAACCAGGCTTCTGCTTGTCATTTCAGGTCTGCATGACTGCCTCAGTGGGAGGCCAACTCTTCCTTCAGCAGCTTGCCCAGCCAGTTAGAGGGAAGCTGTGTCCCCTTGGCACCCAGTGCACTTGACTGCAGGCAATCAATAGTTCTTTTAGGTTACCTGAAGTCAAACTACCTCTTTGCTGCCTGCTTCCCTCCTAAAGCACACAGGTCATTTCCTCAATCTGGGTACCTAGCTGTGAGGTGAACAGAGGAACAGTATCCTGAACTGGAACAGCTCTGGACAGGACAAAGAGCCCCGAAGCCAAGGCCAGAAGTCCAGTCGTAATGGATATTGTCATGCTCAAGTCCCAACAGTCCTCTTTGCAGGAGTACTTTTCCATCAAGTAGTCTGTAAACAGAACTATTGGCAGGACACATTAGCTCAGGATAACCCATAACAGTCAGTAAAGACTTGGCATCAAATTGTTTCCTAAGTTGAACCGGAAAACAGCATTCAAAATTGACTATTCAAAACTGATATGTTAAATTAAAGACCCTTCCAGCTGTGATGGCTCACACCTGTGATGCCAACACACTCAGGAGGCTGAGGCAGTGGGATTACCACCATTTGGAGGCCAACCTGGTCTTCAAAATGAGTTCCAGGGCAGCCTAGGCTACAAAGTAAAATCTTGTCTCAGAGAAAACAAAAACTAAAACCAAAATCAATTAAGGGGCCAGAAGATGTAGTTCAGTGGTAGGATTCACAACAGGCAGGGAGATCTGTATTTGATCTCATCACAATCATACATACACACATACATACATGCATGCATACATACATACATAGAATTAAGTAAATGAGGTTTTCGGTTGGTTGGTTGGTTTTTAAATATTTTATTTTATATGTGTGAGTGTTTTACCTGTATGTATGTCTGTGTGTCTGGTGCCTGCAGAAATCGGGAAAAGTGAATTTACAGATGTTTCTTTTTTGTTTGTTTTGTTTTGTTTTTGTTTTTCAAGGCAGGGTTTCTCTGTATAGTCCTGGCTGTCCTGGAACTCACTCTGTAGACCAGGCTAGCCTCGAACTCAGACATCCGCCTGCCTGGGCCTCCCAAGTGCTGGGATTAAAGGCGTGCACCACCACTCCCTGGCTCAGATGTTTCAAGACACCATGTGGGTGCTGATAACTGAGCCCAGGTCCTCTGTGAGAGCAAAAAGTGCCCTTTTAATAAAATATATATTGATTTACTTCTAGCCCTGTATCATGTTTTTTCATTTTCTGGGGCGAAATCTTTCCAGTGTTCAAGCTGAGCAGTGTATCCAGCCTGAGGCCATGAGGCAGGACGCGGGTGCCACTCACAAACTGACCGGTTTGGAAATCTCCACAGGAAGTCCTTTCCAGCCCTGGTTGTGTAACTCCCTTTGAATCCATACTCAGGCCCCTAAGGGCATTACTCTCTGCCTTAGTGCCCAAGCCCAGGGCCACCAAGTGAGAACTGGCAAACAAAGTGTTCTGTTGCGGTCAGGTCTGGGAGAGCTGACTCCAGCGTGGCATGGAGAATAGCCAGAAGGGCCCCTGGAGCCTCTGCAACAGCTGCCTGCTGCCTCTTTGACCCAGTGGCCAGGTCATTCCTGGGCCTCTTCTGCTGCAGTTAGAAAACTTATTTTTTGTTAAGGTCTCTGCACCTTAGATCCAAGGACAGGGGCTCCCCAAGTACCTGGCTCTCCTGGCTTACAGGCTTTTTGTTGTTTGAGTTTATGTTTGGTTTGGTGTTTTGAATCAGAGTTTTTCCATGTAGCCCAAGCTGTCCTGTAACTTGCTCTGGAGACCAGGCTGGCCTTGAAGGCTACTTGCCTCTGCCTCCAGAGTGGTGGGATTAACGGTGAGCCACTACTGCCCAGTGTGCCGAGCACATGGGAGCCATAGGCAGGACTAAGAGGCGTCTGCATGACCAGGTCTCAGCCAGCAGACTCCTGACCAGGATGCCCTCCATGTCTCCTTGGCAGACAGAAAGCCCAGGATAGAAGGGACCACCCTATATGTCAAATCAGAAAGTAGATTGAGCTGGGGGGATATCTCAGTTGGTGACGTTCTTGCTGCACGCTGCATGCAGACCTGATTTTGCTTGCCAGCACCCACATAAAAAGCTGGGTGTAATAGTCTCTGCTTGTGATCCTAGCACTGAGAACCTGGAAACAGGAGGGTCCCTGGAGCTATTGGGTTGGCCAGCTTAGCTGGATCAATGATCCCCAGTTGAGAGAGGGGGGGAGGGGGAGGGAGGGAGGAAGGGAGAAAGAGAGAGAGAGAGAGAGAGAGAGAGAGAGAGAGAGAGAGAGAGAGAGAGAGAGAGAGACTCTATCTCAATCAGGGTGGGGGGGATTGTTCCTGAGGAATGACATGAAAGGTTGACCTTTGACCTGCATGCATGCACACACACATATGCATACAGGCACAGACAGTCCTAAGTTTGGATTTAGAAAAACTCTAGGATTGGAGAAAGAAGGGAGACAGGAAAGGGAAACAGTCTTTTCAGAGGTACAGGGCTTTTCTGCTCTTACAGATGCTATGTCTGATTCAACTGGCAGGAAAACCTCAGAAAGGAGGGAAGTGTCAGAAGCTGCCCTTGTCCTCAAGCTTCAGATAATTTCCCCAGTTGTGGACCGAAGAGACAGCTCTTCAGCTAGGTAGAGCACTACATGACAATGATGAGGTCACACACACACACACACACACATTAACACACACACACTTATATACACGTATGTGCATGTACACACACACTGACACACACATACTCACACTCACACATACACACATATAAACACACAAATACACACATTAACATACACTAACACACATACACACACACTAACACAACATATACACTAACACACATATACACTAACACACATATACACTAACACACATACACACACTAATACACACATATGCACACACTAACACACACACACTAATACAAAGACACACACTTACTTTCTCTAGTCTTTCCACGACTACAGCCACATGGAGAAACTGAGGGAGGCTGACATGGCTTCTGGAATAACCTCACCCTGAGTGCCCCAAGCTGTACAAATTGAATTGGCCCCAGAGAAACTGGGGTCAAGGGCTTGGCCAGAACATCATGTGAAAGCATTCCAAGGGTAAGATGATCAAGTGGTACCCAGGCTGCCAGACCCCAAGTAACCTCAGCTGGCCCAGAGCCCAGGTGGCTTCAAACCAAGGTAGGGACAGCCTTTCCAGTTTAAAAATGCTATCTATATGCACATATGTCACTTAATGCCTGGAGGCTTGGGGTGTCTCTGCTAGGCTGCTAGGAATCGCTCCCTCCCCCTTGTTCCCACCCTCCCTCTCTCCCTCCTTCTTCTGTCCTCCCTTCACCCACTTCAAAGTCAAACTAAGGGCCTTCTAAGGCATGCATCCCACCACTGAGCCATGTCCTCCCCCCACCCCCCCCCCCCATCTCCTGTGCTGTTTTCCTTTACAGTTTCGCTTCAGTCCTGACTGGTGAGGTCCAGGGTCAGAAGCATTACCAAGCTGAGGCTGTAGCTTAGCTGCAGAGGGGTTGCCTAGCATGGTATAAAGCCCTGAGTTTGACCTCCACTTACACAACACACATCCCAAGCCCAGAGGTCCTATATCCGTGATCTGTCTGGCTTCTGCCCTCAGTCCCTTAGCCCACACAGTGAGCTCTAAGCCCACGAGAAGTGCATGTGCAGAGAGCCTCCTGAGTGTTGGCATTGTGTTCTAACGGCATGCTAGGCAGTTGAGATCTGGTGAGGGGAGAGCATGATGAACACATGAAATCTGGCTGTACTACCACGCCATCCACGTTGTGATGTACATCAGGGAGAAGATAAAATGAGGTAATAAGCTAGAGTCCCTAGTGTGATCTGCAGACCAGCGGCACCTGAGGTTTCGGAACACCATGCTGCTCCTTGGGCCCTACCCAGCCTGACTCCAAACAGGGGCTATCATCGTGAAGAGGACAGTGGATGCACTCAGCTTCTGTGGTGTGTCCTCCAAGAAGGATCAAGTGCTACTAACCACCCAGGATGCCCTTAAAGGGACAGCTGGCTCCATACACGATGCCTCTATAGGCCTCACACCTAGAAACTGGGCTAAATGGAGAAAATTTTCAAGCTGAAAAAAAAAAACAATTGGATATGGAGACATCAAAAGCCTAAGAACTGTTTATTGAAGAGGTGACAGAGACCCTTCCTCAGAGTCCTTAGTCATACCGAGAGGCCTGGGATCTTTCTATTTATGCTGGCTGTGATCGGAATCTTTGCCATTCAAAGAACCTGCTACAAGCACGACTGTTACAGGCTTTGTATGAAGACCTGACCAGAGCGGACCCAGGAAGCTGGCAGGTCTTCCTATCCTGCCCCACTCCCAATTTCCCCCATTCCATACCACCCCTAGTTCTAGGAAAAGCCCGTCCTTCCTGTTGCTGATGCAATGGGCTTGCAGGCTAATGTCCCAGGCCACACTGTGACTGCAGAGCAGGGCTGCCATGTTCACAGAGCGTTCCTTCATCAATCCACCAGTCACACATCAGGACTGTCCCGGATGCGAGACTGTCACGGCTGCCAGAGTGTGGCCATCTGGCCACACAGACCTTGAAATTTACTGATGAGGACACTGGGACCCCCATTTGTATTTCCATCCATGTTTTTGCATCCTCTGCTGGGAGAAGGTCACCTACCACACTTATCACTTACTGTAAGGCTCTGAAAATTTAGAACTCTGTCACCAGACCACTTTGCTTATCTGGGAACCCTTGGAAGGCAAGGTCCAGGCCTTTCCTACTCCCCCTGAAATTCAGGATCTGGTTTCCTTCCTTGCTTACCAAAAGGATGACTAAATATCTATCTATCTATCTATCTATCTATCTATCTATCTATCTATCTATCT
>NW_021604648.1:4047197-4056161 GCF_004785775.1 Grammomys surdaster | reverse complement strand
TCTATCTATCTATCTATCTATCTATCTATCTATCTATCTATCTATCTCCATCCATCTATCCATTCATCCACCTACCCACCCATCCACCCATCCATCTATCTAAACAGGGTTTTGTGTAGCCCAGACTTGGCTTTGCAATTCCGTATATGCTAAGGCTGACCTTGAACTCCTGGATCTGGCTCCACCTCTCAAATGCTCCAAAACAATAAATGAAGAAAGAAAAACCAGAAGGTCTGGCTTCCTCCTGTGTGCTAAAGATGTTTCTTCAGTCTCCTGTTGGTTTTGCTCCACATGCTTTTGCTGGGCTCCCCAAGTGAAGAACTGGCCAGAGCGAGCTCATCTGGGAAGCCCAGGACCCAAAGACCTTGCCTGCATCTTTGCCTTGGCCAATCCCTTCCTCAATGAGTGGATCTTATTTAGGAAAACTGTTGGCCTGCCCCCAAGCTAGGACCCTAGTGTCCAGGAAGTGACTGGGAAGCTTCTGTTCACTCTGGGCAAGCATTAGGAGGAGTTGCTGGAGATGGAGGAGACCTTAATCAAGATCATTAAACTTGGCTGAGGTGGCACATACCCAGCGGGGGGTGGGGGGAATCTTGAGTTTAAAGCTAGCCTGGGCTATACAACCTATTTCTGTCTCAAAAAACAAATCAAAGGATCCAGGAACTGACAAATGAAGCTCAGTCAATAGACAATGCTCTTCCAAACTTTCCCAGGCTTCTAGCCTTCGAGCCACCCCTAGTTATCCTTAAGGTCTTCTTCCTTTGGGGCCAGGCTCCTGTTCTGGCTTCTGCATGACTCTGCACTGCAGACAGTCTTGTGGTGTGAGGTCTCCATCCCTGCCTTCTGAAATATTCCCCATGCTTCTTCAGTCAGCTTGGCATCTCTGCTGTCACAAATGACCCTGTGTCTGGCGTCTCAGAGGAACACAAGAGTTATTTATTTATTTATTTATTTATTTATTTATGTATCTATTTATTTGTTTGTTTGTTTGTTTTTCGAGACAGGGTTTCTCTGTGTAGCCCTGGCTGTCCTGGAACTCATTCTGTAGACCAGGCTGGCCTCGAACTCAGAAATCTGCCTGCCTCTGCCTCCCGAGTGCTGGGATTAAAGGCTTCTGCCACCACTGCCCGGCCAGACTTATATTACAGTTTTAGAGTTCCAAGTTAAACAATGGATCTCACTGGCATAAAATCAAGATATCAGCAGGGATACAGACTTTTCTGGTCCTGGGGGAGGGGATGCACTTTGTGGTCTTTTAGAGCTTCTAGAAGCTGTTGTGTTCCCCCACCAGAAATGTCTTCCCTTCCCTCCACAGCCTCTATCCCCCCCTCCTTGTTAACTTCTTTCTCCTTCCCCCTCCCTCCCTCCCATTCTGTCTTTCTTTCCTGCTTCCACTGAGCACATCTGGATAGTCCCAGACAACCCCCAGTCTCGATGTCTGCTGATTAGTCACTGTGTTTCCTTCTGCAGCCTTAATTCCCCTTTGTTGTGTAAGCCATCATAGTCCCAGGGGTTAGGGGACAGATATCTTTAAGGTCATTGTGCCTTCCACACTTCTTGTCTCTTAGAATGTTGACTTCACAGCCTATCATATTTATTTAAGTGAATTTTTGAGTTGAGCAAATCAGGGAGGGCAGAAGCTGGCTTGGCTGGAACTGGACAAGGAAGGCTGTGTGGATCACTTTACATTAGCCTTCGGTCACTCTAGAGGATGAGGAGATCCCACAGAGAACCACCTGCTGATTAAAGTCCAAAACCTTGTGGCCTCACTGGCCTTCCTGGCCTTATTTCCTACCAGTAGTGAACTAACCTGACCTCACCTCCGTGCCAAGTCCCAGTCTGAGTGGAGGAACATGTGCCCACGTGTATGTGCATGTGTGTGTGTGTGTGTGTGTTATATGTGCTTGTGTGCACTCGAAATGTGTTTTCAGACTCATCTGCTTGTTCACTGGTGGCAGCTGGTAGGAGAAAAATCCTCCCATCTTTCCAAAACACTCACGATTGGGACCCCTGGAAGCTCGAAGGCGGAAGCCACCAGGGAAGGACAGACAGCACACTGACAAATGTGCTTTTTCAGTAGAAATGGTTGAACACAAAAGCACAGGCAGATGGAGATAAGAAGTGTTTACGTTAGCCTGGGAGTTCGGAGAAGTTTCCAGAAGGATTAATCACTTGGTGGAATTAGCAATACAGGAGAAGTTGGGAATGATCTTTTTTTTTTTTTTTTGGTTTTTCGAGACAGGGTTTCTCTGTGTAGCCCTGGCTGTCCTGGAACTCACTCTGTAGACCAGGCTGGCGTCGAACTCAGACATCTGCCTGCCTGGGCCTCCCAAGTGCTGGGATTAAAGGCGTGCGCCACCACCGCCTGGCAGGGAATAATCTTAAATTCAGAATGTTAAGGAAGAGTCAGCTTCTTCCCTCTCTTCCTCCTTCTTTTCTCTTTTCCTTCCCTCCATATAATCCACACATACATAGGCACAGACACAATGCTATACTACATTCTCTCTCTCTCCATATATATATGTGTATATATATACATACATACATATATATGTATATATATATGTATGATCTATGTATGACATGTGATTTATATATGTATCATATATATCATATACCATGAGCTATATACATGGCATAGTATATATAATAAAAGATGTGTCTATTATAATTTTTCTGATTTCCTCTATCTTTACATTATCTTTGAGTAAATATTTAGTAAATGGAAACCTCCAGATGGCTAAGCCTAGTGTCAAAACTAATCTGGGCCAAACCCCGTGCAACAGGAGGACGGACACTCAAGGAGAGAGCCTGCCGCTCTGATTCCTGCCAGCAGAGGGCGCTGCAGGACAGCGCTGTAGGTCTCCGCGGAGACTGCCTCCAGACACACCATGCATAAAACAGGAGGCAGCAGGAAGGGAAACTGCTAAAATCCCCATCCTGACCTCAGAAAACTGAACTCCCTAGGAACTTGGAAGGGAAATTTCTTGAGAGAATTTTCAAAGCTCTCCTGTCTTGCCCTATGTAACTAGGGAGTCGTAGAAGCTGTCCCCTCACTAAGGAAACACCTACCTTGCCATATTTGGTAGGGTCTGGAATCTGGCTGGCATCTGAAAAGGCTGGCCTCATTCTGGGAACTGTGCCTCTCCAATTGGGGACCACCTTTTAGAATTTTTTTATTTTTTATTTTTTTAGGTTTTTCGAGACACCTTTTGGCATTTAATGTCAAAATTCCACTAGGGATCCCTTCGCCTGACATCCTGAAGTTGTCCCTCCACTGTATTTCTACACTAAGTATTTTGAGATGCTGCCCCAATATAAATTATTGATTGATTCTGAGATTGTTAAAGACAAGGATGGTGGTTTTTAGCATGTTTAATCTTTTTATAGGAAAACATACACACACCACTAAATAAATAAATTTTAAAAAATTTCAAAAATCATAATCCAATTCTTCCTTTTGGTAGTATAAAAAGACCAAGCATTTCTCCCTTCCTTGCCTGCCCGGCCAATCCCACTTCCATTGACAATGCTAAGAAAGTGATCCGATTCCTCTCCATGCACACACGCAAACACACTCACTCACTTCTATAATTTATACCATGTGTCTTAGTCTCAGTTTCCATTTTCACTTAATCTTGAACATTTTTGTATTAGTGTACATGCTAAGTTGTAACTTGGTGACAGTATGTATGTATGTATATAAATGTGTGTGTGTGTGCGTGTGTGTGTGCGTGTGTGTGTGTGTGCGTGTGTGTGCGTGTTGTGTGTGTGCATGTGTGTGTGCGTGTGTGTGTGCGTGTTGTGTGCGTGTGTGTGCATGTGTGTGTGCGTGTGTGTGTGCGTGTGTGTGTGTGTGTGTGATATTATACAATGATCCCGGAACAGAAGCTGCACCTGAGCTGGGCCTGGGGATACATACCTATAACCACAGTACTAAGGAGGTAGAGCAGAGGGACTAGAACTTTCAGGGCACCTAGGGCTACAAGGAGAACTCCACCGCAACAGAACAAAACATAGCTCCCTTCTGGGTGGATTAAGCAATAAGCTCCCATCCTTTCCTCTCACATATCTTGGTTATCAATGATCTACTCTATGTTTCTATGGCTACCTCAATTACATTTAATGGATGAACATTATTCATAATAGGAAGCATCATTGGTTTGGCCATTCTCTGATAATAGATGTTATATTAAAGGCACACGTACAAAGGTACGTGTGCACGCATATAAACATACACAGACACACACACACACACACACCCTTGGGTAAAACAGACAGTGCTATAACACTGTTGCCCACGTGGGACTCCTGGAGATGGTTTGACAAAAGAAAGTCTTAGAAATGGGCAGCAGAAACAAGTGAGCAGCACACCTAGCCTTAACATGAACATGCCCGACCCCATCTCAGATCCTCTGGTTTAACAGAGATGTCTGGGACTGTAGGAGTTTAGTTCCTGCTCACAGTGGGAAGCATGGTTATGCTGACCTGCTATAATGCCGGACTCCCTGCTTGGAATCCTGAACCTGCCCGTATGGAGAAAGTCTGCTCCCCACTGCCACTGTGTATCTGATGAGTCACCTGCCCAGTGTGATAGGGCCTGGGGTGGCAAAGCCTTGCAGGCAAGCTCCATGGAACGTATGTTTCCAAATCCTAGAAGCTCAGACTGTCTACGTCGCCCTGGGTTAGCACCCAACTCTGTATCTGTTAACACTGCCTTGGAAGAGGCAAGCTCACCTTCCTCCAAATCCAGTCCTAGCATGGAGAGGCCTGGTCTGTCTGATCTCTCTGAGAAAATTCACACAGAGGTGGTGGGTGGAGGACAGGGAACCACTAGAAAGGAAAGAGAGAAAGATGGGTTGGTTCAAGAGAGAAAACATTGAAAGGAGAAGGAAGCAGAGAAGAGAGGAAGAAAAGGCAGATGCACAGAGAAAAGAACCAGACAAAGACCAGAGTTAAATTAGTCAACAGAAGGGGAAGCCTGGTGACACACACTTTCAATGAAACATTTGTGAGGCAGGGGCAGATGGATCTCTGTCACTTCAAGCCAGCCTGATCTGCATATTGAGTTCTAGGCCAAACAGTGAGACCCTGTCTCAAAAACAAACAAACAAAAGCAAACAAACCACAAAACAAAAACAAAACAAGAAGAGACAGAAAGAGAGGGGAGACAAGGGGAGCAGAAAGCAGGGATGGACTCCGGATGAAAGCTCCTACGTCCAATCCATCAAGACACAAAAGACAGCTTGGGGGAAACCCTAGCTTGGCCGTAGGTCTGGCTGTCAGGCAACCTGGCTTATAGCACATGTCCTGTCGAATGAAAGTTTGTAGGAATCAGTTCTCCTGAGTATCTGAGCTCAGCTCAGTGGTCAGGCTTGAATCCAGCCCCTTTGTCCACTGAGCTATTGTGCTGCCGCACATAAACTTATTTTAAAACAATTGTCACACAACTGTGTGGTACCAGACTCTGAACTCTGAATGTGAAGAACAGAAACAGGGGATGCCCATGCTTGAGGTACCCAGAGGCACCCCCATACTAGCCCTAGTAATTTAGCAACAGGATAAGGTCCTTGGAAAAATGCATACTCTTTGCTTAGACATAAAGAATGCTCCTTGCAAGGCTGTTTATGGTACAGAGAAAGACCCTTCAGAATGTGAGAAATCCCCATGATACCAGACAGGGACATAAATGTTCATATGTATGTGTGTACATGAACATTTAAAACAGTACAATTTAAATTTTCTGAGTGGATAAACATGTAACAGGGTGGCGCCAGTCTCTTTCTCCCCACCCTGTTCAGAGTCTCCTTGAATTCAGTTCAGTTCCACCCTTGGTAAATGGTTTTAACTATCTAAAATCTGGATTGCTTTCTCCCTATCAGCCCGGGCTCTCTTTGTGAAGTGAATTTTCTCAAAGTCTCTGGCAGGAGGCCAGTTCCTGGCCCCTGCTCTCACTGTGGAAGCCTAGTAATTGAATTCACCAGAAACCTGCCTGTCGCCATAGCAGCAGGGGTCATCAGCTGTAAGCTAGGTCAGGCTTCTGCCATGGGGCACCCTGGGTTGCCAAACTCAGTGAAAACAGACAGCTTAAAATGTTTTTATGAAGGTGCCATGCAAGCTCCCAAGAGAAGGAAGCAAGCAATAGCCCTTCCCAGCAGTGATGCCTGGGCATTAAAGCAGTGGGCAGTGCAGCACAGTACCCCCAAGGTCACAATAGTGGCATCTGTACTTTAACAGAGCCAAGAGCTCTCTAGTTGGACTTAAGGCCCACACAACATGAGGGAAATCATGTTTACTACCCAGTCAACTAGCCCAGACTAGTGAATCATGGCTCTTGGAGAACCTATACCTACCATCTTACTAAACCCGCATAAATCCTAACTACATTCTAAATATTTATCCTATACTCACAGAAAGTATAGGTCTCATCCTCATCAAAGAAATGTCTTGCCAGGCAGTGGTGGCACACGCCTTTAATCCCAGCACTTGGGAGGCAGAGGCAGGCGAATTTCTGAGTTCGAGGCCAGCCTGGTCTACAGAGTGAGTTCCAGGACAGCCAGGGCTACACAGAGAAACCCTGTCTTGAAAAACCAAAAAAAAAAAAAAAAATGTTTCCTTGCAACAGACAGAGACCAGTATAAAAGCCAACAAATGATCTAACAGAGAATACATCCCACTGTGGTCAAACCCAGCAGATGCAACAACTTCTGCCCCAAGGACTCAGGAATCAGAACAGAGGTGGGAGTGGAAAGATTGCGGGTGCCAGAGCCAGAAAGTTGGCTGTGAATGTTTGCCTCCTAGAAATGTCGGAGAAGGAACGCCCACGAAGTTTCATCGACATGACTGCCTAACAAGACCTGAATAAGGACAACACAGCAGCACTAGACTTGCTAACACGGAAGAGGGGTATCTCAGGACAACACAGCAGTACTAGACTTGCTAACACAGAAGAGGGGTATCTCAGGACAACACAGCAATACTAGACTTGCTAACATGGAAGAGGGGTATCTCAGGACAACACAGCAATACTAGACTTGCTAACATGGAAGAGGGGTATCTCACGGAGCCTCAAGCCCAGACAAAGAACTACAGCTACTAAGTAATGCTGAGAGCAGCGAAATCAGTTTTCTCCAGGAAGAGCCTCCAAACTGGGTAACCAAAGCCAAGAGGGCTTCCCTGAAAGCATGCATATATTATACATATGTGTGTGTGTGCATATATGTGTGTGTATATATATATGTATATGTATATGTATATGTATATGTATATGTATATGTATATGTATATGTATATGTATATGTATATGTATATGTATATGTATATGTATATGTATATAATATATATGTATATGTATATATATATGTGTGTGTGTGTGTATAATGCATGTGTAGCTTTTTATTTTTATATTTATGAACATATATACACATATTCATATATGTACATATATACTCTACATATCTGTCTATATAGAGTATAATGTATGTATGTCATAACAGTTAAAGCAACAGAGGGCGTGAATTTGAGGAGAGCAAAAGGAGTTTGTGGGAAAGGAAGGGGGAAAAAGATATAATTCATTTGATTTCAGAAATATTTTTTAAAAAATTGTAACCCCCCCCCCAAAAAAAAAGGTACTCCTGGCATGGTGGTACACACCTTTGATGCCAATACTCGAGAGGCAGAGGCAAGCAGATCTCTGTGAGTTCAAGGCCACCCTGATTTACATGCCAGAGCTACATAGTGAGATTGTGTGTGTTTGTGTGTGTGTGTGTGTATGTTTAGCCTGTATGTATGTATGTGTATGTATGTATGTATGTATGTATGTATGTATGTATGTATGTGTGCCACATCCATGCCTGGTGCCATGGTAACCACAAAAGGTCAGCTGTTACAGACAGTTGTACGTGAAAAGACATTTACACACATTGAAGTGTATGCCATCTTGTTCTGAGGTGCAATGTAGGTAGAAATGAAGCCATCCCTTCCCCTTCTTTATCTCTGCCAAGACTCCAGCCAGCCTTGTCAGCTTTATGTCCAGGGCTCCATCTCAGAGTGGCCAAGGGGTGTGAGGCCAGTTTTTCTGTGCAGGAAGTTCCCATGGCTGCATGGCTTGGGCAGGAGACTGGAGGTAAGAGTTTTGCTGGGTTCTTCCTATTGGGGTTCCAATCTTGTCTCCTCTGAGATAGGACATTCATTCTGTCTGTTCTTAGGACTCACTTGACCGGTGCCCACGGGCTGCATTTGATTTGCTGGGGCTTGGGAACTGCCACACAAACTATATGAACCTATTTCAGTTAAGCAAGAATAGTTTATTGCACACACCCCCCAAGACTGATCGATCAGGACCACAAAAAAGGACTTGGAAACCTGATTGCTTCAGAGATGGAGACAGCAGAACATAAGTTATACAGCTGTAGTGTTGTGGCCTTTTAGGAGACTTTCTCAGTGTCAGCTACGGATAATTACTTCTGGGGAGCAGAGTCTGAGAACCTGAACTTAATTCACCATCTCAGCAAATGGAGACTGAATACAAAGTGGCTACAGTTACGTTAAAAGGCACAGGCCTCAGCAGACTGTGCTCCACCAAGCTGGATGCCACTTTTAGTTTTTTTGAGACAGAATTTCTCTTGTAACAATTCTGGCTTTCCTGAAACTAAATCTGTAGATCAGATCTCAAACTCACAAGGATCTGCCTGCCTCTGCCTCTCTGCCTCTCTGCCTCTCCCTCTCCCCTCATCTCTCTGCCTCTGCCTCTCTCTGCCCGCACCCCACCCCTGCCTCCTGGGATTGAATTCATGCACCACCACTCCCAGCTTTGGACACTCTCACTTTGGTTTCTACTTTCCAATTTTAGGGAAACAAATGCCTTTTGAGTATGGATAATATTCAAAATATATTGTCATTGTTGGGAACAAGCAACAGAAACTCATTCTAAGTACTCCCGTCTCGTTTTCAGACTCCATTTAA
>NW_021604648.1:3974313-4047187 GCF_004785775.1 Grammomys surdaster | reverse complement strand
GCTCCTCCCTTGCTTGTCCTGTAATGTCAAAATACAGTTGGATAACACTGCAGCTCCCCCAGCTCTCCCTTTGCTTTGTGTTCCCATCCTTTAAAAATGTTGTACAATCTCTCTTCTCAGACATGGTTCAGATCCGGAACTGGGCACCTCCCTGAGTGCTCAGAAAGCAAAGCTTTTGTTTTTAAGCTTCTGTATCTGAAGTGAGTTTTCTCAGCTTTTACCCTGAACTCAACAATGTATCCCAAGCTGGCCTAACATTTGCTATGATCTTAAACTTCTGACCATCTATTCTTTCTGCCTCTACCTCCCTGTGCTCTGTGCACATGGGGGTGTGCATGTGTGTGTACCTGTGGGGATGGGGGGTGGGGGCGGCTAGAAGGGATTCCCTGGAGATAAAATTAACAGGTTGTTGTGAACATCTTGGTGTGGGTGCTGGGAACCAGACTCTAGTCCTCTGAAAGAACAACAGGCATTCTTACCTGTGGAGACATCTCTCCAGTCCCATCTCTTTGTTTTTAACAGACACATAACATTGCATGGCACAGACAGGCCATGATTTAATCAACTACAAACCCTTCAGAATGGTGCTTTTTGTTATTTCTGTTGGATGGATTCCCAAAAGTGGGATTTTCTTTCTTTTGTAGAGATGGCCACATTAATGTCTAAAGAGCACAGCATTCACATTCCAAGCAGCAAGGTTTGAGCACTCGTTTTCCTGCATCCCCACAAGCTCAGGCATTTTGTTCTTATATTTTCCCAATTTCTGCCTTAAAAATACTACACACTATTGCACCTTCAACTGCATTTCTTAAATTCCTTCTCAACTGCAATAATGATTTAATTCAGCTACTTGAGCTTTTTGTTTTTTGTGGGTCTATTTGACTTTTAAAAATCTCCACTATCAGACTGGAGAGATGGCTCATCGGTTAAGAGCACTGGCTGCTCTTCCAGAAGTCCTGAGTTCAATTCCCAGCAACCACATGGTGGCTCATAACCATCTATAATGGGATCTGATGCCCTCTTCTGGTGTGTCTGACAGCTGCAATGTACTCATACACATAAAAGAAATAAAACTTATATAAAAAAAAGTTTAAAAAAATCTCCATGGTCTTTTTAAAAAGTTATATCTTGTGCTCCTTATGCCTAAGTTTCTGTTTGTCTTTTGTTCTGTAGATGTGTGGATAGGATCCAGGCCTGGGCAAGCTAGGCTAGCCTCCACCACTTAGACTTGCCTGCAGCCCAGTTGGCTCATGTCTGGATGCCTTCTTTTATTTACTTAATGACATCAAGTAAGCTTACACTGTAGGCCCAACAATCTCAGCACCATGGGGCCTGCTCACGTTTCTGTTGACTTTCTTCCTGATACCTTGTTTCCTTCTGTGGTTTGAGGTTTTGAGCCGTGAGTGTGTTTGATGGACTGCTTGCTATCTGTGTACATTCTTTAAAATTTGGTTTGACTATACTTTCATTCAGGGAAGGTATTTTTTTTGTCCCTCCCTCCCTCCCTCCCTCCCTCCCTCCCTCCCTCCCTCCCTCCCTTCTTTCCTTCCTTGTGGAGTGTCTGTATGTGTGTGTTTTGCTGGGAGTCAAACCCAGACTTCATAAATGCTAAGTGAGTGTGCTACCACTGAGCTATGGCCCTGTTTTGGGTTCTATTTTTCTTTCCCAAGTGTGTGATTGGACTAACTAGTCAGTTTCATTTTGATTAAATTTCTGGTTGTCATCGCTACTAATGACCACACTGGGCCCTAGATCTATCAGGGTTCTCCCTTGTACCATAAATATTTTTTAAAGAAGTCTTTTCTTGCCGGGCAGTGGTGGTGCAAGCCTTTAATCCCAGCACTTGGGAGGCAGAGGCAGGCGGATTTCTGAGTTCGAGGCCAGCCTGGTCTACAGAGTGAGTTCCAGGACAGCCAGGGCGACACAAAGAAACCCTGTCTAAAGAAACCTAAAAGAAGAAGAAGAAGAAGAAGAAGTAGAAGAAGAAGAAGAAGTCTTTTATAACACAGAACTAAGGAATGAAACAGACAAGTTTCACAGCATCTGTTTTTGAGTGGCACCTGGTTTTCTTCCAATTTACTATTCTGTAGTCTCTGGTCTGACATCCTACCCTCAGAGAGCCCCAGGAGTTGTCTCCTTTTCTGAGAAATTACAGGTTACTTGAAGTTTATGACTGCCCAAAGAACCAATAGGGTCTGTGCTGGACATCTCAGAGCACGTCCTTAATCCAGCTAAATAAGCACTAACTAAAAGTGTTTTACAAAAGAAGCAAGTGGGAGGTACCGTTCTAGAGTTCCTCAGGGGCGGAGTGTCAGGAACCTTTCCGGCTGGGAAGTTATCTACACGTGGCAGGACTGTTAACTGCCCATAAGTTATACCATACTCAAGGCAGCGTTGTGTACTCAGCGAGAGCTGTCTTTTCCTGCCAGGATGAGCCTGCCGGCAAACCAGATCAAGGAGCCTGGCAAGCAGTCTCAGCCGGCAAAATCGCTTAAGGAGTCCAGCCAGGAGTCTCTGCCGGTAAACCTCAAGGAGCACAGCCAGGAGTCCCGGTTCCTGTGCCCTGACCCGGACATCGTAAGTGCACCCCTGCGCAGCGGCTGCTCTGGTTGTCCTGGACGCTCCACCTCTAACCCCGTGCGCTTTCCCAGCTGCATTCCATTTTCTGCCCCCTACCCTCTATTAGTCTCGCACCCCCGACCCCACCCCACTCCACGCTATCCCCCGGGGGTATTCTTTTGCGCTTGTTAGTAAACTCCTTCTTTGATACTTATGCACCCCCGCCTCCCACTCCACCTGACTTTGGGCAGTCTCTCATTTGCCTTTTTTCCCCACTGGCTTTCTGTCTTCACTTAGTCTGTTTTAGTTCCTGTGTGTGTGTTCCTCAGAAAACCTCTAGCTTGGTGTAGTCCCGGGGGTGGGGGAGTTGGCTTTTCAGTCAGCCCCGCTGCTCTGCCACCTGGTAGGAGTAGCCTATCCAGCCCGCCTGGACAGATGATCATCTCTGACTCCCACACTGGTCAGCTCCAGTACTCCCTGTCTGCTTACTTGCTCTCTCTCATGGCCCAGTAAGAGGACTTTGGGAGAAGGGAGAAAGATTAAAGGAAGGTGATGAGGCCAACATTGGAGATTTTCTCAAAGTTGTGCTAGACCCCAAGAAGGATGTGTGGGGAAGACTATACATGTCCATACAGGAAGGCACAAACTCGGTTTTAGTTCACAGAACACATACTCATAATATTTAAACACACCAGTCATGCCCAGGATGTGGCTCAGTAGTACAGACAGCTTGCTAGCACTTGGGAGGACCTGGACTCGATCCCTACCACTGCCAAAAGAACAGGAACAACAGATAACAATTCTTTAACTGAACTCCACTGCGCATACCCACAGTGCTGCTTGGTTTTCAAGAGACTGTCTTAAAACCAACATCAAATCTTTTGGGACATGCTCACTTTGTATTATAACGAACAAAATTTAAGCTGAGCTGCCTAAAAGAATAAATCAAAAAAACGCAATGAGCTGGGCAGTGGTGGCGCACACCTCTAATCTCAGCACTTGGGAGGCAGAGGCAGGTGGATTTCTGAGTTCGAGGCCAGCCTGGTCTACAGAGTAAGTTCCAGGACAGCCAGGGCTACACAGAGAAACCCTGTCTCGAAAAACCAAAACAAAACAACAAAACAAACAAACAAACAAAACGCAATGACTTCCCCAGAGTTTTAGTTGAAATAAAAGAAAGGACAACTTTGAGGGTGTGTTAAGTGGGTAGCACTGCCCCCCACACACACACTTAGTATAGAAGTTAGTCTCTAAGGTGCCTGCCTCACTTAGGGAAAATGGCTCTTTCCAGTAGGGTTATGAGTATGCCATTGTTGGCTGTTTCCAAAGCTACCTGCCTGTTGTCAAGGTATTTAACACTTAGGGTGTTCCATCTTCCCTGCTCAAGAAGTACTTGAATGAATTCCTGGGCAAAGGTCATCCATGGAGCCAGCACTGAGCTTGATGCCAAGGTAGGGCAAGATCTGTGTTTCTCAGAATACCAGGTTCTCCTGTGGATCAGGACCAAGGGTGAACTTCATTCAGTATAACGGGTATTCACTGAGCATCTCTGGTGTGCTGAGTCCTGCTACTCGTGTGGCTATGGACTAGTGTTCCCCTTTCAAACCTCACAGTCTAACGGAGGATGAACAAACAAGACTCCAAGGGATCAGCCACTGTCACAGTAGAGCGACACATCACTCTGGGGTCCTGACACCACCCTTCTGGAAGTACCCCTGAGGAGCTACCTTGAAAAACTGTAGACTTGCCAGGAGTGGTAACACACACCTTTAGTCCTAGCATGTGGGAAGCAGAGACGGGTGGATTTCTGAGTGTAAAGCTAGCCTGATCTACAGAGTAAGTTACAGGGCAGCCAAGACTACACAGAAACCGTGTCTCAAAAAACAAAAAGGAGAAAAGAAAAAAGAAAGAAAGAAAGGTAGAAAGATGGGAGATTCAGTGATGGGAAGTCCTGGAGGCCTGAGGCCCCAGCCTGCCTTGGCCGGAGGGAGGGTACAGTAGGTGATTTTGTTCTTTGTTTACTAAAGGCCATGCAGCAAGCCTGTTGCAAAGAGCCTTGGAGACCTCAAGACATGGTGAAGAGTCATTCAAATGTAGGGTGCAGAAGATGAGAGTTGGGTTTGCTTCAGAGAAAAAGAACTCTAGTTTCATCAGTGTGCAGAACGGATCCAGGAGCAGGTGGGAGAGAAGCGACCATGGAACTTACCAGACAGACTGCACTGCCAGGACTTGGTGGTGAGGAGGCTGAGAGGAAAGAACCACTTTATCCTGAGCTTCTGCCTCAGCTAGGATGGAAGCAATGAGAGAGGTTCGTGTTGAGGGCTAGAGAGAGATCTTGAGGGGCCTAGACATCATCTGAAAGACAGGTGTTGGGTGGAGCATGGTAGGATGTGTAGGGGTCATTCTGACTGAACTGGGTGAGAGGAGTCGGCTCCACCCCTGTATCTTCATAGCCATCATGGACTTGACACCCCGCAAGAGGCAAAGTTTCTTCCAGCCACTCGCCACAGGCTTTCCCACTGCTTCCCCACCCCACCCCCGTATGTGTTGGCAGAGACAGTGGCAATAAAGGTGAAGAGGGGCCACGAGGAAGAGAGAGCCTTCTTCAGAGAGTGGAAAAGAAGTTCATCTTGCTAGAGATACACTGGGCAGCGTTTATGGATGAGAACAGAGAGCCGAGTTTTGCACAAGAGCTGGGAACTTTGGGGAGAAAGAAATAAAAACAACAGAACTAAGAAGCATATGAGGGCTGAGGTCTTATTTGATAAACAGAAGAATGGGGCACAGAGTGTTAGAGTAGGGAACTATTTGTTTTGTTTGAAACATGGTCTTATTGTATAGTCCGGGCTGGCGTTTAGCTCATGTCTTCCCAAGTGTTGAATTATGTGCATGGCACCACAGCTGGCTCGGAAACTGGCTTCTGTAGATCAGCTTTAGAAAGGACTTTTGAAGTGGCTGATTCTGATTAGACTTTGTGAGCCGGGAGGGTTTAAGAATTCCCTACCTCCATTTTCCTTCCTCATTTCACAGACACCGAAGCTTAAGGAAGAGAAAGACAGTGAGCTTCCTCGGGCACAGAGCTAACTGTGGCTGTGTTGAGGGCGGGTTAGGGTGGGCTGGAAGGTCTGCTCTAGATGTGAGTAAGACTGACGGATGGCATTTGATCCTGGCTGCACTTCATTGCGTCCCAGCTCTCTCAGGCTTTTCTCATGGTTTCCTTCATCTGTCACATGAGGATGCTGAGAGGACTTAGGAGCTGAATCTCAGAGGAATACAAATGCCATCATATTGATTTATTTAAGAGTTAGTCTGTAGCTCCTTGCTTATCTGCTTCAGAGAAGTGACCTCAATATTAACTAAACAGCCTTGCCAAGGGACCTCGAGGCTTAGGGGAAGCAGAAGGACATAGGTTTTGAGCTTATTTTCCTCAGCTGTATAGTCTGGTTCCTTCTCCTCTGCCTTCTCCAGTCTAGATAGCTGAAATGGCCCCTGTAGGACTGTTGCCATGGCAAACCTGCTTTGCTGAGCAACTTAGTTGCCTTTGGCTCTCTTATTTATTTATTTATTTATTTATTTATTCAAGACAGGGTTTCTCGCTGGGCAGTGGTGGCGCATGCCTGTCTTGAAAAACCTTAATTTAAAAAAAAAAAAAAAGACAGGATTTCTCTGTATAGCCCTGGCTGTCCTGGAACTCACTCTGTCTGGCTCTCTTAATTCCAGTACTGTACTTATATATTAAGAGGTAGTGCCCAGACAGGTTGAGAATGAGGTCAGGCCTACGTCAGACTGAAGGACTGGCCCACCACCAGCTTCACACAGTTTGGATTTTCAGATCAGAAATACGGCCTTAACCTTTATCACTGCACAGAGTTGTTATGGGTTTCGTTGTTGTTGTTTTGTAGGAGCAGACAGCAGACCTCTACCAAGCTGTAATTGTGTGTCTCTGCTATTTGTGTCTGCAGGTTGTGGAGCTGAATGTTGGGGGGCAGGTCTACACCACCACCATGGGCACCCTGATGAAACATCCAGGCTCAAAGTTTCCAGAGATATTGTCCAGGTCAGCTAGATACTACAAAGATGCACAGGGCCGCTTCTTTATCGATCGTCCCGGCACCTACTTTGGGCTTCTCTTGGACTACCTACGCACTGGGGAAGTGCCCACAGAGTACGTTCCTGAGGTATACCAAGAAGCTAAGTTCTACCAAATCCACCTTTTGGTCACGATTTTGGAAGATATGCCACAGATCTTCGGTGAGCAAGTGGCTCGAATGCAGTTCCTGATGGGAGTGCCGAACTACAGAGAAAACCTGGAGGTCCTGTTGCACCTGGCTCGGGCCGAGGCCGTGGCGATGCGCTCGTCAAAGGTGGTGGTGTGTGTGGTGCGTACGGAGGAGGAGGATGCGAAGTGTACGGAGCCGCTGCACATCTTGGAGGCCAAAAAGACACCCGTTGTCAAATTCGGACCCTGGAAGGCAGGCCCTGTGACGGAGGACTTTGTGTACTGCCTAGAGAAGGACATTAGAGCCAAGGGGTATAAGGTGTCCTCTCAGAGGTACCACCTGAGTAGGGATCCCTACACATGCTTCTGGATATTCGTCTTCACTTGGTGGTGATCTCCGGGAGTGAGGACTGTTTGTTAGAGGCTGCGGTCGGATTTGTGAAATCAGTTGCCATCAAAATTCGTGTTCTAAAGCTGAGCCTTAAAGCAGTTATAGATCTTGGAAGGCTGAGATAAGAAGACTGCCGAGTTTCAGGCCAGTCTTGCATATAGACTGAAACCCTATTGAAACGGCCCAGGAGAAGCCAGGCTGCCCTGTCTCCACACCTGCTCCATTCTGGAACCACATCCTGCTTGACCAAGGAGGGTTTCTCCCATCTTCTAAGAAATAAAGCTTGTAAAATGTTTAACAGATCAAAGGGTTCTTCTTCCTTGCGGGGAAATAACCCTGATGTGAAAACTCTTCTAGCCTGGACCTACTGTCATGGTTTTTGTCTTTATAAACTCTGTAGTGCTTAGCTTGGAACCAAGAGTTCTTTGTGGCAGGAGTCTGACATCAGTCATCAGATGAAATAAAGAACTCTTAACTGGCCTGTGTCTGTGGTGGTCTGTAACTTTTTCCAGGGGACTGTCACAGTATCTTTAAAACAGTAGGCCTTGCTGGGAGGTGTTGGCGCATGTCTTAGCACTTGGGAGATAGAGGTAGGCAGATCTTTGAGTTCAAGGCCAACCTGATCTTCAGAGAGAGTTCCAGGACAGCCAGGGCAACACAGAGAAACCCTGTCTCGAAAAACCAAAAAAAAAAAAAAAAAAAAAAAATGCAAACAGACAGCAAAAAAGCCAGTGGGTGAACTCACCTGCTATGCAGACCCAATGTCTTAAGTTGGATCTCCAGAGTCCACAGTGAAAGGACGGAACCAACATCCTTATACCATGGCATCCACACACCTATACATGTTCTCTCTCTCTCTCTCTCTCTCTCTCTCTCTCTCTCTCTCTCCCTCCCTCTCTCCCTCCCTCCCTCCCCACATCTTAAAAGAAATGTGGGACTGAGAAGATGGCTCAGCAGGTAAGAGCTTTTGCAGAAGACACAAGTTGGTTCCCAGCAGCTTGGTGCTGTGGTTTACAACTTAAATGCTTATAACTTCAGCTCCAGGGGATCTCATTCTCTCTTCTGGCCTCCATGGGCAATATAGCCTCATGTCTTAGGGGTTCTATTGCTGCCATGAAACACCATAACCAAAAGACACCATAAGTTGTCCTTTGGTCTACACACACACACACACACACAAAGACAAATAAATAAATGAATATCAAAAAAATGTAAGCCATTTTCAACAAGTTGGGGAGGAAATTCTATTCAGTTTACACTTCCAGATCATAGTCTTTCATAAGAAAGTCAGGACAGGAACGCAAACAAGGCAGGTGTTGATGCCAAGGCCATGCTTGAACAACCTGCTTTCTTAAAGAACCAGGACCATAACCCCAAAGACAGCACCACTCATAATGAGCTGGACCCTCTCCCATCAATAAGTACTTAAGAAAATGCCCTACAGCTGGATCTTATGGGGGCATCTTCTCAATTGAGGTTCCCTCCTTTCCGATAATTCTAGTTTATGTGTCAAGTTGACATAAGGCCAGCCAGCACACTCTCACACAGTTGTACACAGGCAGATACACATGACTGTTAAAAAGTTAAAAGACGCCGGGCGGTGGTGGCGCACGCCTTTAATCCCAGCACTTGGGAGGCAGAGACAGGCGGATTTCTGAGTTCGAGGCCAGCCTGGTCTACAGAGTGAGTTCCAGGACAGCCAGGACTATGCAGAGAAACCCTGTCTCGAAAAACCAAAAAAAAAAAAGTTAAAAGACAATAGAAACTATCTGCTAGGATGGCGAGATGATGTCTTTCGAAAGAAAGAAAGAAAGAAAGAAAGAAAGAAAGAAAGAAAGAAAGGAATACAAAAAAATATTAAGCCATTTTCTAGCCAAGCATGATGGCAAATGCTTGTAATGCTGGAACTTGTGAAGTTGAGGCAGGAGGATCACATTCTTTTGGCTACAAATGAGATTCTCTATCAAAATTAGAAATCAGAAACAAGACAGTTGCCTAAGCAACCGGCAGGCAGGTCTGTGCCTGGAGCTGCTAAAGGGTTGGGCTGGATCACTTCAGAGGTTATAAGCTCTTGAGAGTTGTCAGCCTTTGGAGAAACTGTAAGATACATAAAAAGCAAACAAGTCCGGAGAAGTCTGGTTCCCGAGTTCAGATTACAAGCATGTGCTACTGCGCCTAGCTCACTTTACACCCTTCCCACACGCAAAAGGAATAAATGCTTTCTGGCATATTAGTTTCTTTCCTGTTGCTGTGCTAAAAGCATAACGACCAATGCAACTTATAGAGGAGGTTTTTTTGGCTTATGATTCCAAAGGGATAAAAGTCCATCAGAAAAGGCAGGTGAATCTCCAAGTTCAAGGCTGACCTGGTCTCCACGATTACACAAAGAGAAACTTTGAAAAGCCAAACAAACAAACAAACAAACAGTACAACTACAAACAAACAGAAGCAACATTTATGCTGGACAGTAGTGGTGCGTGCCTTTAAACCCAGCACTTGGGAGCTTGGAAGGCCGAGGCAGGTGGATCTTTGAGTTTGAGAGTAGCCTGGTCTACAGAGCGAGTTCTAGGACTGTTAGGGCTACACAGAGAAACCCTGTCTCAAAAAAACAAAACAAGCCAGGCAGTGGTGGCGCACGCCTTTAATCCTAGCACTTGGGAGGCAGAGGCAGGCGGATTTCTGAGTTCGAGAGTTCGAGGCTAGCCTGGTCTACAGAGTGAGTTCCAGGACAGCCAGAGCTACACAGAGAAACCCTATCTCGAAAAACCAAACCAAAAAAAAAAAAAAGAGATGCCAGTAGAAACATCGTACCTGAGGACTCGTACCTGGAGCTGCAGGTGAGCGTGAACTGAGAGTAATGCATGGCTTTAAAACCTTCCAGCAGCACCTCCTCCAGTGAGGCCACCCTTCCTACATCTGTCCATACTGTGTCACCCACTGGGCACCAGGTGTTCAAACATCTGAGCACACAGGAGACATTCTCACGCCAACCACCACAGCTGGAGACGAAGCTCAGAGGTGGAGCACTAGTCCAAAACGCATGTGGGGATAACATCCAGTATTAAAAAGTCTAAAATATTAAATCTAGTATAAAATCTATTTTGGCTATTATCGCATAGGTGGGTATTATGGACTAATTTTTAAATTCGATTTTTGAAATCAAATTAAAGTTTCACATATCAGACTTACTTATTTGGAAACTTAATCCTCGAATTGGCTACATGTTGGAATTAATAAAGCAGTTTAAAAAGTATGCCTGGGCCACACCCCTAGAGATTCTATAATTGTTGTGGCATGTGGTCTGAATAGTGGGGTTTTAAAAACAATCTCCTCTAGATAATAATTTTTATTTTTTTTTAATTTTTTTTTCATAGTGAACACTGTCAGAATTTTATTTTTTTTTCTTTTTTTTAATTGGATGATTTATTTACATTTCCTATGTTGTCCCCTTACCCCATCCCCCACCACCCCCTCGGAACCCCCAATCCCCTCGCCCCTCCTCCTCCTTCTCTGTGGATGTAACCTCTATCTACCCCCCCCACTCCCACCTCCCCACCCTCAAAATTCCCACCCCCTGGGGCATCCAGCCTTCATGAGGTCAAGGTTCTCTTCTTCCACCTATGCCCAGCAGGGCCCTCCACTTTTACATATTCAGCTGAAGCCCTGGATCCCCCCCTAAGTGCTCCCAGGCTGGTGGTTTAGACCCTGGGAGCTGTGGTTGGTTGGTATTGTTGCTCTCCTCATGGTGCCGCAAATCCTTTCAGCTCCTTAGGTCTTCACTCTAACTCCTCTATTGAGAACCCCATGATCAGTTCAATGGCTAGTTGTGAGCATCTGCCTCTGAATATGTCTGACTCTTGAAGGCCTCTGAGGAGATATCCATATCAGGCTCTTATCAGCATGCACTTCCTGTCTTCCACAACAGCATCTACCTTTGGTGATTGCACATGGGATAGATACTCAGGTGGAGTGGTCTTGAGACGGCCCCTCCTTCAGTTTCTGTCCCTCACTTTGTCTCCATATTTGCTCCCTTGAGTATTTTGTTGCTCCTTCTAAGAAGGACCGAATCACCCTCACTTGGTCTTCCTTCTTTATGGGCTTCATGTGGCCTGTGAGTTGCATCTTGGGCATTTCAAGGTTCTAGGCTAATATCCAATAATCAGTGAGTGAATACCATGTGTGTTCTTTTGTGATTGGCTTACCTCACTCAGGATGATAATTTCTAGTTCCATCCATTTACCTAGGAACCTCTCGAATTCATTGTTTTTAATAGCTGAGTAATACTCCATTGTGTAAATATACCACATTTTTTGAATCCATTCCTCAGTTGAAGGACATCTGGGTTCTTTCCAGCTCCTGGCTATTATAAATAAGGCTGCTATGAACATAGTTGAGCATATGTCCTTGTTATATGTTCGAGCATCTTCTGGGTATATGCCTAGGAGTGGTATAGCTGGATCCTCGGGTAATGCTATGTCCAATTTTCTGAGGAACCACCAGACTGATTTCCAAAGTGGTTGCACCATCTTGCAGTCCCACCAACAATGGAGGAGTGTTCCTCTTTCTCCACACCCTCGCCAGCATCTACTATCACCTGAGTTTTTAATCTTAGCCATTCTGACTGGTGTGAGATGGAATCTCAGGGCTGTTTTGATTTGCATTTCCCTGACAACTAAGGATGCTGAACATTTCTTTAGATGCTTCTCGGCCATTCGAGTTTCTTCCGTTGAAAATTCTTTGTTAAGCTCTATACCCCATTTTTTAATAGGGTAATTTGGTTGTCTGGAGTCTAATTTCTTGAGTTCTTTGTATATATTGGATATTAGCCCTCTATCAGATGAAGGATTGGTAAAGATCTTTTCCCAATTTGTTGGTTGTCGTTTTGTCCTATTGACAGTGTCCTTTGCCTTACAGAAACTTTGCAATTTTATGAAGTCCCATTTGTCAATTCTTGATCTTAGAGCATATGCCATTGGAGTTCTGTTCAGGAACTTTTCCCCTGTGCCCAAGTATTCGAGGCTTTTCCCCACCTTCTCTTCTATTAGTTTCAGTGTATCTGGTTTTATGTGGAGGTCCTTTATCCACGTAGACTTGAGCTTTGTACAAGGGGATAAGAATGGATCAATTTTCATTCTTCTACATGTTGTCCTCCAGTTGAACCAGCACCATTTGTTGAAAATGCTGTCCTTTTTCCACTGGACAGTTTTAGCTCCTTTGTCAAAGATCAAGTGACCATAGGAGTGTGGGTTCATTTCTGGGTCTTCAATTCTATTCCATTGATCTTCCTGCCTGTCTCTGTACCAATACCAGGTAGTTTTTATCACTATTGCTCTGTAGTACAGCTTGAGGTCAGGGATGGTGATTCCTCCAGAAGTTCTTTTATTGTTGAGAATAGTTTTCGCTATCCTGGGTTTTTTGTTATTCCATATGAATTTGAGAATTTCCTTTTCTAACTCTGTGAAGAATTGAGTTGGGATTTTAATGGGGATTGCATTGAATCTGTAGATTGCTTTTGGCAAGATGGCCATTTTTATTATATTAATCCTGCCAATCCATGAGCATGGGAGATCTTTCCATCTTCTGAGATCTTCTTCAATTTCTTTCTTCAGAGACTTGAAGTTCTTGTCATACAGGTCTTTCACTTGCTTGGTTAGATTCACACCAAGGTATTTTATATTATTTGCAACTATTGTGAAGGGTGTCATTTCCCTAATTTCTTTTTCAGTCTGTTTATCTTTCATGTAGAGGAAGGCTACTGATTTGTTTGAGTTGATTTTATAACCAGCCACTTTGCTGAAGTTGTTTATCAGGTTTAGGAGTTCTCTGGTGGAAGTTTGGGGGTCACTTAAGTATACTATCATATCATCTGCAAATAGCGATATTTTGACTTCTTCCTTTCCTATTTGTATTCCTTTGACTTCTTTTTGCTGTCTAATTGCTCTGGCTAAGACTTCCAGTACTATATTGAATAGGTAGGGGGAGAGTGGGCAACCTTGTCTAGTCCCTGATCTTAGTGGGATTGCTTCAAGTTTCTCTCCATTTAGCTTGATGTTGGCTACTGGTTTGCTGTAAATTGCTTTTACTATGTTTAGGTAGGGGCCTTGAATTCCTGATCTTTCCAAGACTTTTATCATGAAGGGATGTTGAATTTTGTCAAATGCTTTCTCAGCATCTAGTGAGATGATCATGTGGTTTTTTTCTTTAAGTTTGTTTATATAGTGGATTACATTGATGGATTTCCGAATATTGAACCATCCCTGCATTCCTGGGATAAAACCTACTTGATCATGATGGATGATTGTTTTGATGTGGTCTTGGATTCGGTTTGCTAGAATTTTATTGAGTATTTTTGCATCGATGTTCATAAGGGAGATTGGTCTGAAGTTCTCTTTCTTTGTCGGGTCCTTGTGGGGTTTGGGTATGAGTGTAATTGTAGCTTCATAGAACGAATTGGGTAGTGTTCCTTCTGTCTCTATTTTGTGGAATAGTTTGAAGAGAATTGGTATTAGGTCTTCCTTGAAGGTCTGATAGAATTCAGCACTAAAACCATCTGGTCCTGGGCTTTTTTTAGTGGGGAGGCTTTTGATGACTGCTGCTATTTCCTGAGGGGTTATGGGACTATTTAGATGGTTTATCTGCTCCTGGTTTAACTTCGGTACCTGGTATCTGTCTAGGAAATTGTCCATTTCATCCAGGTTTTCCAGTTTTGTTGAGTATAGGCATTGGTAGTAGGATCTGATGATTTTTTGAATTTCTTCAGTTTCTGTTGTTATGTCTCCCTTTTCAGTTCTGATTTTATTAATTTGGATACTGTCTCTGTGCCCTCTGGTTAATCTGGCTAAGGGTTTATCTCTCTTGTTGATTTTCTCAAAGAACCAACTCCTGGTTTTATTGATATTTTGTATTGTTCTTTCTGTTTCTATTTGGTTGATTTCAGCCCTGAGTTTGATTATTTCCTGCCTTCTACTCCTCCTGGGTGTATTTGCTTCTTTTTGTTCTAGAGCTTTTAGTTGTGTAGTCAACTTGTTAGTGTGTGCTCTTTCCAGTTTCTTTTTGTAGGCACTTAGAGCTATGAGCTTTCCTCTTAGCACTGCCTTCATGGAGTCCCACAAGTTTTGGTATGATGTGTCCTCATTTTCATTGAATTCTAAAAAGTCTTTTATTTCTTTCTTTATTCATTCCTTGACCAAGTCATCATTGAGTAGAGTGTTGTTCAATTTCCATGTACAGGTGGGTTTTCCATTGTTTTTGTCATTATTAAAGACCAGTCTTAGTCCGTGGTGATCTGATAAGATGCAAGGGATTATTTCAATCTTTTTGTATCTGTAGAGGCTTGTTTTGTGACCAATTATATGGTCTATTTTGGAGAAGGTACCATGAGGTGCTGAGAAAAAGGTATATTCTTTTGTTTTAGGATGAAATGTTCTATAGATGTCTGTTAAGTCCATTTGGTTCATAACTTCTGTTAATTTCAAAGTGTCTCTGTTTAGTTTCTGTTTCCATGATCTGTCCATTGCTGACAGTGGGGTGTTGAAATCCCCCACTATTATTGTGTGAGGTGTAATGTGTGTTTTGAGCTTTAGTAAAGTTTCTTTTATGTATGTAGGTGCCCTTACATTTGGAGCATAGATGTTCAGAATTGAGAGTTCACCTTGGTAGATTTTTCCTTTGATGAGTATGAAGTGTCCTTCCTTATCTTTTTTGATTAATTTTGGATGAAAGTCGATTTTATTTGATATTAGAATGGCTACTCCAGCTTGTTTCTTGGGACCATTGGCTTGAAAAATTGTTTTCCACCCTTTTATTCTGAGGTAGTGTCTGTCTTTGTCACTGAGGTGCGTTTCTTGTATGCAGCAAAATTCTGGGTCTTGTTTGTGTATCCAGTCTGATAGTCTGCGTCTTTTTATTGGGGAATTGAGACCATTGATGTTAAGAGATATTAAGGAAAAATGATTGTTGCTTCCTGTTATTTTTGTTATTAGAGGTAAAGTTATGTTTGTATCTTCTTTTGGGGTTGTTGGAAGATTACTTACTTGCTTTTTCTAGGTTGTAGTTTCCCTCCTTGTGTTGGCATTTTCCATCAATTATCCTTTGAAGTGCTGGGTTTGTGGGAAGATATTGTGCAAATTTGGTTTTGTCATGGAATATCTTGGTTTCACCATCTATATTGATTGAGAGTTTTGCTGGGTATAGTAATCTGGGCTGGCAATTGTGTTCTCTTAGGGTCTGTATGATGTCAGTCCAGGCTCTTCTGGCTTTTATAGTCTCTGGTGAGAAGTCTGGTGTAATTCTTATAGGTCTGCCTTTATATGTTACTTGACCTTTTTCCCTTACTGCTTTTAGTATTTTTTCTTTGTTTTGTGCATCTGATGTTTTGATTATTATGTGACGGGAGGTATTTCTTTTCTGGTCTAGTCTATTTGGTGTTCTGTAGGCTTCTTGTATGTTTATGGGCATCTTGTTCTTTAGGTTAGGGAAGTTTTCCTCAATAATTTTGTTGAAGATATTTACTGGCCCTTTAAGTTGGGAATCTTCATTCTCATCTATACCTATTATCCTTAGGTTTGGTCTTCTCATTGTGTCCTGGATTTCCTGGATGTTTTGAGTTAGGAGTTTTTTGCATTTTGCATTTTCTTTGACAACTGTGTCAATATTTTCCACCGTATCTTCTGCATTTGAGATTCTCTCTTCTATCTCTTGTATTCAGTTGGTGATGCTTGCGTCTGTGACTCCTGATCTCTTTCTTAGGTTTTCTATCTCCATGGTTGTCTCCCTTTGAACTTTCTTTATTGTTTCTATTTCTAGTTTCAGATCCTGAATGTTTTTGTTTAATTCCTTCTTTGTGTTTTCTTCCATTTCTTTAAGGGATTTCTGTGATTCCTCTTTAAGGGCTTCTATCTGTTTACTTGTACTCTCCTGTATTTCTTTAAGGGAGTTACTTAATTCCTTCTTATAATCCTCTATCATCATCATGAGAAGTGATTTTAATTCTGAATCCTGCTTTTCAGGTGTGATGGGGTGTTCAGGGCTTGCTATATTGGGAGAACTGGGCACTGATGATGCCAAGAAACTTTGGTTTCCGTTGCTTATGTTCTTGCGCTTGCCTTTCGCCATCTGGTTAACTCTTGTGGTACCTGCCCTCACTGTGTAAAACTGGAGTCTGTATTTCCCGTTATCTTGCTTATTGCAGAGCTCCTCAGAGTCCAGAGGTCTCTGTGGTCTTATGCTCCTAATCTCCTGGGTGGAAGAACTCCTGGGACTCAGGCCACCTCTTGGATCTGGAAATCCTTCTGCTCTGAGTGCAGTGGGTCCTCGATGACTCAGGATTCAGTTTCTCCACAGGACAGAAGCAGACCAACTCTGTGTCTGCTCCAGCCCAAAGGACCAGGCAAGGGCAGAAGGGAAGTGGAATTCCAGAGGGGCGGGGTTTGGGTAGCTGCTGTGCCCTGGATGTCCCTGGCTCCCCGATGTATCTCTGGGGTTTAGGGAGTGAGATGGAGTTCTTACCAGCTGCTCTGAGTGCAGTGGCTCCTGGATGACTCAGGATTCAGTTTCTCAACAGGACAGGAGCAGACCGACTCTGTGTCTGCTCCAGCCCAGAGGACCAGGCAGGGGCGGAAGGGCTATTTTTATTTTTTTTAAGATTTATTTATTTATTATATATGAATACACTGTAGCTATCTTCAGACACACCAGAAGAGGGCATCAGATCTCATTACAAATGGTTGTGAGCCACCATGTGATTGCTGGGATTTGAACTCAGGACCTTTGGAAATGCAGTCAGTGCTCTTAACCACTGAGCCATCTCTCCAGCTCGATAATTCTTTTTAAAAAATATTTTATTAGATTTATCTATTGACTGTGTATCTTGCCTGTATGTGTTGGGTGTCTGTGGAGGTCAGAAAAGGACATAGGATTCCCTGAAACTGGAGTTACAAATGGTTTTGAGCCTCCGTGTGTGTTGGGAACCAAACCCAGGTCCTCTTGAAAGAACAGTTAGAACTTTTAACCATGAAGCTAGCTCTGCAGTCCTTCCCCTAGATTCTAAATGCATTAAAGTAACAGAAGAACAGACAGGTCTACTTCTTTTTAATTAAAAAAGTATTTCTTTATCCACTGCTGGGGATTGCACCCACAGACCTGCACCCACTCATCTTTATCCACTGCTGGGGATTGCACCCACAGACCTGCACCCACTCATCTTTATCCACTGCTGGGGATTGCACCCACAGACCTGCACCCACTCATCTTTATCCACTGCTGGCGATTGCACCCACAGACCTGCACCCAGTCATCTTTATCCACTGCTGGCGATTGCACCCACAGACCTGCACCCACTCAGCAGGGTGCTTCACCACTGAGCTCCATCTTAGTCAGGATTCCCTGAGATCAGGTCTTGGAGGCCTGTAATGGGATTAGGGGTGTGTACCATAAAGCTGGGCTTTTGTCTTGTTTCTTGTTTGTTTATTTCTTTGTTTGCCTTATTTTGCTCTGTCTGGCCTAGAGCTTGCTATGTATACCAGGTTTGCTGAAAATTTGTGATCCTCCTGCTTCTGCTTCCTGAGAACAAGGTACATGCCACTATGCCCAGCCTTAAAAAAACAACTTTTTATTTTAATTTACCTCATACACTAAGGCCAATAAAGATGTCCTTTCCTCCATCAAAGTTCTTTCCAGTTGCTTCCAGAAGTCCTTGAGATTGGTGGCATCACCTTTTCATTTTGACATCCTCACTGTGTTCCAGGCTAATCCTTACTACTTGTTCAGTGTGTTGGATTTCCGGAGCTGTGATATTCCTAGGTGAAGCAACAGTGAGTAGACTTTTCTGATGGGGTTTGTATTATGATGCAAACACCATGCTGACACCAGATGTAGTATTTGTCAATACTGAACAGCATGCCTGGCCATTATATAAGGTTTCCAGGTAGCTCCTAAATGTGATTCTTCTCTGAGCACAAGAACTAAGGGAGTTCTATGCAAAGCAAGTAGTGTCTAACTCCTTTTTGGCTTACTGAAGAGCTAGCTACCTCTTTGACAATGAAAAAAATTGGACAAAATATATGAAACAATGTACAAAAGTACATCAGAACAAAGAAAGATATCAATTACATAGTTATCTAAAAATAATTACCAAGCTGGTTGCTGCTTTCCTGTACCTCTTTTTTTGAGAAAAAGGCAGAAAGATTTTTCACAGGAATATTATAAGACCTCACAAAATGTAAATAAGAAACACTTTAAAAACACACTAAGTGGGATTAACACAAATGAGACTCTTCAACCCTGTTCTCTCAAAACAGTGAACTTGGAGTCATAGAAAGAGAAGATATCTAAAATGAACTCCAGGGAGGAAAAACTGAAACCTAAAATCCAGGCCCAGAGAGATGGGTCAGCAGTTAGGAGCACTTTCTGCTCTTCCAGAGGACTCAGGTTCAATTCCCAACACACATACTAGATGGTTCACTACTGTCTGCAGCTTCAGTTCCAGGGACTCTGATGCCCTCTTCTGGCTTCCATAGGCTCTGAATGCATGCGGTGCACACTCACACAAAATAAAATATTAAAAAGCAAGCAAGCAAGCAAGCAAGCAAGCAAGCAAGCAACAACAAAACCCAAAGCATCACTGAGGTGTGGAAGAAACTCAAATAGCAAATATCCCTATATTTGGAGTTTTTGTTGAAGTGAGGTTACTACTGACACGGTCGGCTTACTGTTGGTGGTAAGGGTCATGGTGAAAACTGCAAGTGACTCACAAGAGCCACAGTCAGAATGGACATTAGGGTTAAAACAGCAAAGGCAGAATCCCTGAGAACAGCTGGCTGTGTGATAGCTAAGTGAACCGTAGAAGAGACAGATGTTAAGGCTCTGAGAGGCCACGCCAGTGTTGGTGGGGAGGCTGGCTAAGTTTCATGAGACACCCCCATATCCCCAAATCTGTGAAAGCACACTAGACACTACCGCTCTTTCACATAGTTTTGCTTCTACTGCAGCTAATCCTAATAGACGGTTTCTACAAAGGCCTCTACTTATTTCAGAAAAGAGACACCAGACCAGGGGCTCTCAACCTTTCTAATGCTTCAACCCGTTAATACAGTTCCTCATGTTGGGATGATCCCCAACCATAGAATTACTTTTATAACCGTAGTTTTGTTACTGTAACTGTTATGAATTGTAATGTTGTTGTTGTTATTACTATTATTGGAGATAGAGGTTTGCTGAACAGGTTGAGAATTGCTGCACTAGACAATCCCGTAGACAAGGAGTTAATTAAGATTATTAAGAAAAGCTACAGCTGCTTTCTGTTAGCTCGGAGAACAATGAGCTTAGTGTGAGGAACAGCATTTGAGATTGCTGTAAGGTTTGATGTGGCACCCAGCCAGTCACACTAATGCCAGAGAGAAGACACTCAAGGGCAACTGTTGACAAAGCCAGAGGCAAGATGGACAAAAGGGGCTTAACCATCCCTGACAGGGTGAGCAGCATACAAACACTGTGGTTCCCTCCCTGGTTGAACCAGGGGGGACTTGCATAGAATCTGGAGCCTTGGCAATCACCTCAGACTTCATTTCTTTGGTGCTGAGAGCTTTACTTCCCCCCTACACTAAATCTTAGGATTACTTAATTTCTGCAAACCTTTTAAATAAAGTTTGCCTTGGGCTGGAAAAATGATTCAGTACTTAAGAACACTTGGTGCTCTTCCCGAGGACCTGTGTTTGGACATCAGACTCTACGTGTCACAAATGATCACCGGTAACTCCAGTTCCACAGGAGTCTGGTGCTTTCTTCTGGCCTCTGTGGACACCAGGAGCACATGTAGTATATAGACATACATGTGGGTAAAATGCCCGTGTACATAAGATAAAATCAGTAAGAGTTAAACAAGAAAGAATAGCCTGATTCAGAATATTGTGACTGTGTAGTGGTCCCCTAAATGACATACTCACCTCTTAATTCCAGTCTCTGAAATCTGGGAACATAATTATATTTGGGGAAAGGGTGGCAGTAATTAAAATAAATATTACTTAATAAGATCATCCAGCATTATGTAGATGGATCCTCAAGCAAATGACAAGCATATTCATAAAACATACACGGTGCTGGAAAGATGGCTTCACAATTAAGGGCTCATGCTGTTCTTCCAGAGGACCTCGGTTCAGTTTCCATGTTATTTGGCTCACAAATGCCCTAAAACATGTGACATGCACTCACATAGACATAAACTCAAGGAAAAATAAAATAAATCTTAAAAAAAATAATAAAGGGCACACAGAGAAAAGTGAGATTTTTCTCTCTTCCTGTCCTGAGTTCTTATGTGTGTGGTGAATGAAAGGTCACAGCCTGAGAATGTAGAAGTATTCACCAGAAACTAGAGGAGGCAAGTGTGGTGTCTTGGATATGCTTGGCCTATGTGAAGTATTAGGCAGTATTAGGAGGTATGGCCTTGTTGGGAGAGGTGTAGCCTTCTTAGAGGCAGTGCATCTCTGCTTTCAGGTCCTATGCTCAGGCTCCACTCAGTTTGGAAGACAGCCTCCTTCTTGCTGACTGCTAGAAGAAAGTCTCTTCCTGGCTTGTAGGGGCATATTTTCCCACAAGCTGAGAGGAGCTAAGGTGGGAGGAGTAAGGAGAGGAAGAGGGGAAGGAAGAGGAGGATCTAGGGAGGCAGAGATGTTGGAGGATAGAGAGCCACGCAGGTATGGAGAGCAGTCCAGGGGAACAACTTATAATATCTAGGTTAGCTAATTGGGAAACACCTCCAATTGTGTGGGCATCTTGTTATTGAGCATTACCAAACATATAGAGCCTTTGATTAATCTTTAAGAATTAGAGTCTCATTCCTACCAGGCCCGAGTCGATGGCGGGATGATCTGGGCTCAGCCCAAGTTTGTGGAGACAGCGTGGAAGATTGGCAAAGCCTTCTCCCACGCTGGCATCTTGTGGGTGACAGAGCCAATGTCTCTGGCCACCTGAGCTAGAGGACTGAGCCAGTGGCCTGAGCAGAGTGGTGGTGAAAATACGCTGCTGCTCGTGGCCACAGGGCTAGTCTTGTCAGGAACATGGCAGCCCCTTATCACAAGACAGATCAGGTGCTGCAGCTTTAAATATCTCCCGAAACACTGGCTGCCTTCATATCAAGATGTAGAAATCTTGGCTTCTCTAGCACCATGTCTGCCTGCCTGCCATCGTGCTTCCTGCCATGACGAAAATGGACTAAACCTCTAAATCTGTAAGCCAGACCCAATTAAATGTTTTCTTTATAAGACTTGCCTTGGTCATGGTGTCTCATCATAGTAATGAAACCAAAACTAAGAAAGCAAGGAACAGATTCTCCTTAAAAATCCTCTTTGAGACAAAGTTTTATTGATACTTTCATTCTGAAGTTGTATGCCATATTATATCAAATTATTTAAATCCCAGACCAGGGCTTCTACCCCACCTTTCACCATTTATGTTCCCAGATGAAAGACACATTTATAGTATTTTTATTTACAATAAGCCTTAAACAGTACAATAGCTGGATAGGTATCTCTTTGTTATTTGAATCTACTTTTCTATCGATGACCCAAGTTATTACTTACTGTGTTTCATCTGGGCTGCTCTTAGCTCCAATGGGTCCTCAAGGGCATGTTCTCTTGACTCTTAACCCACAGCCACTCCCATGTTCCTCTTGTAAGTTCTTTTTTGTCGTCCTTTCTCCCACAAACCTGTGCCCTTCCACCAGCCTTGAGCAGGCCTGAAAGACCTTGTTTACCACAACAGACCAAATGATAGGATCTAGGTGGAGTCACCCTCCTTGGCTGCATGGAACTTAAAAGAAGAACTGCCTCTGGGCTTGCCTTGAGATATCTCCAGCCATGACCAAGAACAGATTATCCCACTCATCTTTCCCGGCTGAAACAAGGAAGGGTTCAGGCGGGATCTTCCCCTTTAAATTGAGAGCTGAACACTAAAGCATTGAGCCTTGATCAGAGACCTTTGTCTTGGCTTCATCTCTTTTCGTCCTCCGTCCCCCTTTCAAGTGAACCCCGTTGATTCGTGGCTGCAGGTGGCTACACAAGCCCAAAAAACCTAAACGCCATCTATGTCTCTTCTGCCCAGTTATTAGCTGTTGGCATCTTTATTTACCAATTAGAAATAACTTGGGGACAAAATCACCTAATATCTTACATGCAGACTCTCATCTCTAGGACAATCAATCTTAGGGGCCCCAAATTAACATTAAAGTACAAACAGCACTAAACCAACCTACTACAATGCCATAGAACTTCAAAGGGAGGGTCAACAAAATTGCTCAGTGGGTACCAACACTTACTGCCAAGCCTGGTGACCTGAGTTCAGTCTCCAAGACCCACATGGAAGGAAAGAACTCCTGCAAATTGTCCTCCAACCTCCACACTGTTAGAATTCTGTCTAAACTCCACCTCCACAGTTATTTGGCAATACCCAGGTATGCTCCTTCCCACAGTTACCTGGCAACAGCTAGGTAGACCTGCCCACTATAAAAGGGGCTGCTTGCGTCCTCCTCTCTCTCTTACTCTCTTGCCTCTAGCTTCTCCTCACCCTTCCTCCCTTCCCTCCCCACTCTCTCCACGTGGTAATGGCTGGCCTCCACTTCTCTCCTCTCTCTGTCTTCTTTCTACACTATCTTCTCCTGTTTCTCTCCCTACCTTTGCCCTCTGCCCTGAATAAACCCCCTCCTCTTTGGAACCGTTTGGTCTGGTGTTGTCATCTGTTTCAAGCTGCGCGCCAAAGTCTAACACACACAAGTTCTGTGAACACACACAAGTTCTGTGAACACACACATGCACACACAGAGAGAGACAGAGACAGAGACTATGAAAGAATACAATTATACGGTTTTAAGCCACCAAACTTGAGGCAACTCACTATGGCAGCATCAATAAAATGGTACAGAAGATTAAATTAGCTCAGATGTTAAAATTATATTTGAAAATAAGTTATGTTATGCCTATATAAGGCAATGTTATACAACAGAATTATCCTTATAGATGATTTCAAATAATTGGAGAAATAAATGCCCATTTAATTCAAAACACCACCTTCTTCTTTTATCTTAACATAAAAACAGTAAAAGTATTAACAATGTTCAAGATAGCTGAGCAGTGGTGGTATATGCTTTTAATCCTAGCACTCAAGAGACAGAGGCAGGTGGATCTTTGTGAGTTCAAGTCCAGCCTAGTCTACAAAGTGAGTTCCAGTACAGCCAGAGTTGTTATATGTGAGGCAGTGGACTGTGAGAAGTAGTTGAGTACCCAGTCGAGCTAGCTTCGAACCCCAGAGACCCTCAGGGACAGAAGGAGTTTGGCTTTGCTCCTGGGACCCCTGGATGTTTTCACATAGCCACAGCCCTCTTACAGTCCTTCCCAAAGAGAGGTTTGTGGCTATTGGTCACGAAGCACAGGTAGAGGGCTTGACTACAGGCTGCAGAGCCTCAAGACATCTTCATATTCATGAGATACCTAAAGGCCAGAGGTCCTGAGTTCAATTCCCAGCAACCACATGGTGGCTCACAACCACCTGTAATGAGATCTGTTGCCCTCTTCTGGTGTGTCTGAAGATAGATACAGACAGTGTACTCATATACATAACATAAATAAATAAATCTAAAAGCAAAACAAAACTACTCACCCCCAAAACACAACAAACAATCAAGCAAACAAATAACAAAACAACAAAATCCAGTGTTCCAGATAGTATATTTCATTTATGTGTAAGGCTTTGCATATCAGTTTGCACTAACTTAAGAAAATGGTAAGGATGGAAGATGAAAACTTAAGACGATGCTAAATATAGCTACCACAATCAAAGAAAAAAATGCAAAGAGGCTAAACCTCTGCAGTCTGCCCTCATGGAGACAGCCTAGTTCAATGCACTACACCAGGTTTTCAGATATACATTGTTATCTGGGGTACCCATCCTTTTCAGTCTCCATCCTTCCGTGTCTCCCAGCACTACCTCACACCTACCCCTTCCCACTGTGAAATACTGGTCCTAATCACAGCAGACCTGGTCCTGTTACTGGCTGGCCAGCATTAGTTACTCTTCTCATCACTGTAACCAGATACTGGGCAAAAAGCAATTTAAGGGAAGACTGGTTGTTTTAGCTGTTTTGGAGAGTGGAGAGATTTAATCCATCATGACAGTGAGTTAAAATATTGCTTCTTGTCCATGTCCACCAGAGGACATCCATTCTACAAGGGGTTCTAAAAAATTAAATAGATACAATGTTCCAGCCTATGGGTGTCAGTCTTTTTGACCAGCTTTTTTTCTTACCTGCTTAATGGAATCATGAATGAGCAAAATGCCCCAAAGGCAGGGCTGGAGGCTAGGCATGGGTTCTACAATATGGACTTCCTTCTATCAAAGCTAATCTTGCCACTGATGTATGCCCAACCTGTCCACAGCAAAGATCAATGCTTAACTTCTGATAGTGAGGACATCATTTTGCACAGGAAAACCTTGTTTCTTTTTTTAGAAACAAGGTTTCGTGTAGTTTAGGCTAGCCTCAAACTTACTGTGTAGCTGAGGATAACCTTGAACTCCTTAGTCTCCTGCCTCCACCTCCTAAATACTGGAATTATAGGCATGTGTCACTATATCTGGTACCTTTGGAGATTGAACCCAGTGCTTCATACATCAAACACACACACACACACACACACACACACACACACACACACACAAACAAAAAACTAAAAACAAAAACAAAAACAAAAAACAACGGAGCTACCTCTCCATCCCACAAGCACTCTGTGGCAGCAGATTTATTTCACTGCAAAATAGTTAGCTCTGCTAACTTTAACCAACTGTTGGAAGACATTCTGGCATTTCTGAGCAAATGGCATGACAGCTTTGTTTGAGGATGTTTACAAATCTGCTGAGAGGCTAAGAGCAGATTTACTTTACATAATGGGGTAATAAAACTAGTATATCCCTTCGTTCTTGGAGTTATTTCAGTGTGATATGACTGTCTCCTATGGATTGGAAGGCAGGTTTGTTTCTGGGCCAGAATAAAAAAAATCTCTCCCCAAAGGACATGTGCATATTAATGCTTAAGTCAAATCTATCTGCCACATTCTGCTGGTAATTTTTAATGCCAACCAAGATTTAAAGGCAGGGGAGATAGTCTGCCTTTTTTTTTTTTTAAATAATGACAAAGTCTTACTATGTAGTTCTGAGTGGCCTGAAACTCCCTAAATAATACAGACTGGCCTTGAACTCTCATAGAGAGCTGCTTACCTCTGTCTCTGGAGTGCTGAGATCAAAGGTGTGTGCCACCATACACAGAAGATCCTGTCACTTAAAGAACGCTGTCACAATGTCATATTGCCAGAGTTACCCAGAGCTAGTAGCAGGATCTTTGCTGAGAGTGCATACATGTGTACACACACACATACACACACACACACACACACACACACACACACACACACACACAGTGAAGTCTGAAGAAATAACTAAAGAATGGTGCTTTTATGCTTTTGTTGTTGTTTTGGTTTTTTGAGACAGTGTTTCTCTATGTGTAGCTGTCTTGGAACTCACTCTATAGACCAGGCTGGCCTCAAACTCACAGAGATCTGCCTGTCTCTGCCTCCTGGGTGCTGGGATTAAAGGCATGCACCACCACTTCCCAGGGCTTTTATACCTCTTAGACAAAGAACAATACATTTGTTAAAGAAAGACCAGAGAATTGAAGATGTGGGCTAGGTTGGCAAGCTCCCTCAGAGATATGTGGGGCGGAAGTGGAAGCTAGTGGAAGAGAAGGGTTACTTCTCGGTTTACTCTGGTTCACTGCAGTTCCAACCTCCAATATCTGGAGATTAAAGCTGATTTACAGTCTTCATATGCAAATATCCCTCCTATAGTATTCACTAGCATGGCTTTCTACAAAGGTTGTGTGTGTGTGTTTTGTGTATGTAAAGGTCAATATGTGGTGTCTGTATCGTTCTCATATTTTTAGACAGGTACTATCAGTAGACTTGGAGCTTATAATTCAACTAGGCTGACTGCCCAATAAGCTGTAGGGATCTGTTTGTCCTTAACTCCCTCGTGCTGCTGAGGATGCTGATCCACACTTTTCAGTTGGCTTTTATATGGGTGCTGAGGTTCCAATGTGCAGCAGGCACATTACTGATGGAGCCACCTTCTTAGTCTGTATGTATGGATGTGCATGTGGAAGCCAGAAATAACTGTGGGGGTCCTTTCTAATGACTCAGTGGGTAAGCATCAGGAACTGAAGTCACACCCCAGGACCCAGTAGCACTGGTTGCAGCAAAGCACAGCTATAGCACCACCACTGGGATCCAGTGTCAGTTCAGCCAAAACAGCAACAAGTTCAGGGGGCAGGGAGAGATTCTATCTTAAGAAATAAGGTGGGGAGGCTGGTGAGATGGCTCAGTGGTTAAGAGCACTGACTGGGCTGGGCAGTGGTGGCGCACGCCTGTAATCCCAGCACTTGGGAGGCAGAGGCAGGCGGATTTCTGAGTTCGAGGCCAGCCTGGTCTACAGAGTGAGTTCCAGGACAGCCAGGGCTACACAGAGAAACCCTGTCTCGAAAAACCAAAAAAAAAAAAAAAAAAAAAAAAAAAAAAAAAAAAAAAAAAAAAAAAGCACTGACTGTTCTTCCAGAGGTCCTGAGTTCAATTCCCAGCAACCACATGGTGGTTCACAACCACCTGTAATGAGATCCAATGCCCTCTTCTGGTGTGTCTGACAGCTACAGTGTACTCATATAAATAAAAATAAATAAATAAATCTAAAAGAAAGAAAGAAAGAAAGAAAAGAAATAAGGTGGAAGTGTTTGAGGAAGACACCTGGCATTAACCTCTGGCTTCTACACCTACCAATGGACATACCACACATACACAAAAGAATCTCAACTATTTAGTGTTTTCCATCAGTTTGAGAAGCTAAAACCTTTGCAATCTTTTGCTTAGGTACTGCTTTAAAAACATGGAATGGTTCATGAATTTGCATGTATCATCTTTGCAGAGGCCATGTTAATTTCAGTATCATTCCATTTCATCATGTGCTGTTGAAGCAAGGGTTTAATTTATTTATTCATATACACGTTTCATATAAATGAAATAAACATGATTCATTTATTTTGAAATATATACAGATTGTTTACTATTTGTAGGATTATAAGCATTATAGCTCAGATGGAAAAGGTATTCTGGCAGTCAGGAGCTAAGACATACAATAAAGTCATACCACACAACAAACCTCACACAAGAGATTTATTGGGAAGGAAAAACCCAGGAGAATGGCTACATCTGTTTGGGAGAGAAGCAGCAGAGAACTAGACAGAACACAGGATTTATATAGGATTTCTTGGAGGGTGAAGCTTTCCAGGGTGCCCTGGGATTGGAGGGATTATGTGGCCTGATCTTGGACATGCTCAGGGATCGGTGGGATTTTTTTTTTTCTATAGGGCAGGGCCTGGCCACTATCCCTCCATGGGGCTAGAAAAGGGCCATTAGGGTGTATAGGGAAGTCTGGGAGTGGGGCCTAGCCCCTGGAACTCCATGTGTGGAGGAGGCAGGGGTGCTGGATTTACCGAGTTTACCGAGTTTACTGGGTTTACCGGGTTTACTGAGTTTACAAAATATACAAAGTTTACAAAGGGAGTATTTGACCCCAGCACGGAAAGCCTTTCCAGTGGCTTGAGCTGGCATGAAGAGCCAGCATTCCCCCTTTTTTGTTTTTATTGATAAACAGTCATGGGTCTAATGCCACACATATTTAAAAGACACCTAGAAGACACCGGAATCCCCACAAAACTGAATCCAGTAAGCTGAGAACAAAGAAGTCTTAGAGATAGGAAAATTTTGAGCTCTAGCTATAGAGAAAGGACACTGCAGAGAGATGCACCAGCCAACAAGGAGTGCGTGCCAGGTATATGAAGTCTGTTGCAGATGGACTAGAGATGAGGGGAGAGGTTCCCAGTGTGGCTCAGACTCCACCCCTTGGGGGGAAACTCAGACACAAGGAGAGCCTATCTGAGTCACCACACCAAGTGTGTTATAGCTGTGGTGGGAAATGTATCCTGGTAATAGGAAGCCAAGGCATACAATAAAGTCATACCGTACAACAAACCTCACACAAGATATTTATTGGGAAAGAAAAACCCAGGAGTGTGGCTGCCTCTGCATGAGAGAGAAGCAGCAGAGAACTGGGCAGAACACAGGTTTATGTAGAGTTTCTTGGAGAGCGCAGCTTTCCAGGATGGTTGGGGATTGGAGGAATTATATGGCTTCATCTTGGGGCAAACTCAGAGATTGGTGGGATTTTTTTTTCCTGTAGGGTGAGGCCTAGCTGCTGTCTTATCTTGGAGCTGGGAAAGGGATATTAGGGACTATAGGGAAATCTGAGGGTGGAGCCTGGCTGCTAAGTTCCTCAGGCATGTGGTGATGGGGATAATGTGGATAATGCAGATGATGGAGATGGCGAGGGTGTCCACTTATATGCCTAAGGGTTTACAAAGGGAATCTCTACCCACAGCAAGGAAGTCTACTCAGGCCACTTGAGTTGGCATGAGTCACCAACAAGGATGGCCTTGAATTCCAGGTTCTCATATCTCTACCTCCTGGGTATTGAGATTACAGATGTGGGCCACCACGTGGGGTGTGTGTGTGTGTGTGTGTGTGTGTGTGTGTGTGATAAAGAATGGGTTTTAGTATGTCATTTTTAGACATATGTTATTGTACTTTGACCTTATCCATTCCTTTATCACTACTTTTAGTTTCAGGTTTGTTTTTCCCTTCTGTCATTTATTACATCCCAGCTACAGTTTCCCCTCTCTCTTCTCCAAACCCTCCCCCAAACTCCCCTCCTCTCCAGATCCACTCCTTCTCTATTTCCCTTAAATAGAGCAGGTCTCCCAGGGATATCCACTGAACATGACCAAAGAAGATACAGTAAGACTAAGAACTACCCTCATATCAAGGCTGGACGAGGCAACTCAGTAGGAGGAAAAGGTCCCAAGCACAGTAAAGGTACAAGAAATTTACAGAACAGCAACTAGATTGGACCAGAAAAGGAAGTCCCTTTTCTACATAGCAATCAAAACACTAAATGCACAGAGCAAAGGGGAAATATTAAAAGCGCCAAGGAGAAGAGGCCAAGTAACATATAAAGGCAGACCTATCAGAATTTCAGTTTTTCTTAGTGTGACATATAAAATAATGGTTAGCACAGGCTTGCCTTAAAAGTTGCTAAAAATCTGCTAGCCCATAAGAGATCTATTTCAGGCTGTCTGGGATTGGGAGGACAGGTACAAATACAACAGCTAATGGCTTTACAGTTACTACCAACTTGTATTACATAGAATATTCAAATATTGGAATGATAAAAACAGCTATTATTTACTCAGTGTACTGTTTGCTAATTATGTTCTCTGACAGATTGTACGCTCTATTGTCTCTGAAGCCTGAGATTCCTTCTTTTTCTCTGGAAAATGTACTTTTTAAAAGTTAGATAAAAAATCCTCCCGAGGAAAGTTGGTCCTTTTGAACCACATTCCCTTATCCAGCACTTCTGCTGCTCTGTGACAATCCATTTAGGTATCTGTCTTTGTAAGCCACTTGAGGTCCATGAGTGGCCAGGCCTGCCTCCCCCCCCCAGGACCCTCCAACCACCAGGTTCCCCCCACAGAACACCTAAAGCCAGACCCATCTCCAACTCTACAGTAAAGGAGGGAGGCGGTGGCGGGGGAGCTCTAGACTTGAAATCCCATCAATCCCCACTCTGGAAAGCTCCCCCCCTGCACCCCCGCCTGGCCCCCCGGAATCCTGTATAAACCCTGACTCTCCTTAGTCCTCTGCTGTTTCTTGTCTGAACATTGGCAGTCACCCTTCTGGGTTTTTCCCTGCCAAGAAATCTTGTGTGAGGTTTGTTGTACAATGTGACTTTGTGGTATTCCTTGGCTCCCAACTGCCAGGATACCTTTCCATCTGAGCAGTAACATAGTCTTCCCACATAGACTATAGGATAAAGATAATCTTTTATGTGTTTTGGGTCTTCTGTACCTACCAACCTTCTGTTTCCTGTTGCAGGATGTATTAAAAAAAAAATTCTACTGGCAACTCCCAGCTCTGGCGTAGTCTCACAGTCTCTGTCTCTAGCTAGCGCCCCCTCCCCTGTCTTGAACCACTAGTTCCTTCACAGCCATAATCCCCTTATGGTCAGCAGTCCCACCTTCCAGTAACCCAGTAAAACAAAACTCTAGAAGCTGTAGTTAACCAGTCAGATTTTTTATATCAATACATTCTCAATACACAAGATGCCCACACAATAATTTCAGGACCAATTGATAATGATAAATTAATCTTCTAAATATCCCATGTTAACTTTTTTTTGGTTAAAAAAAAGAACAGGCAACATTGCATGTGAGTTGTAAACCTGGACATATATTTGATTACATATACCACATATATTTGATTACAAGGTATTCTTGTTTCTGTATCATTCCATTGTAAGCATGTTTTTGTTAGGTTAGGCATTATCAGTATGATTGTTATGGAGGTCACTTGTTCAAGTATCAGAGCTTTAAAGGCGTTTTGTGATGTTAGAATCTGATCCCCCCATTTCTGCCTTCACTATTTACTTTTATGTGGGTTAAATAATTACAGGAATTCCATTGTCCTCATTGTTCAGCTTCCAGACTTGTTTCTCGAGTCTTGATATTTGTACTTGTATTTTTTAGGTAAAATGAGATTTATGTTCGTATTATGCAGACTGTTTTTCAAAGAAACAGACTACAAAGACCTTCTGAGAACCACGCTGACTTGATTTGAAAAAATAAGGCTTTCTGAAACCTACCAATTACAATGAAGTTTAAAAACCTGTAACTGAGCTTATGCTAAATGCTAATCATAAAAGTTCTCCTTTTATTAAGCTTTGCTTGCTTGCAAAATCATAAAGGACTTATGTAAGAATTCTGCTGTTACCTTATCCTACTACTAAGGAGAACTGTAATGATAAAATTTTTTGCCTTTCACTATCTCCATGTTGGCGCCTGGTTTTTGACACCACAACATGTGGCTTCATCCTCAGGCTCAAGATTCTTACAGTTTCCCAACTATCAGAGGAAGCATTAGTCTCTTAACTAGACATGCGTGGAACACGCTGACAGTTCTGACAGAGACTTGGCTCCCAGGTAGACCTCCAGCATCCTTAAATCTTCAGACTTTTAGAGTAGTACCATTCATAAAAATGATCTTAAACCTTTCATTGATTCAAGACGAAGATTTTTGGCTTTTCTTTCTTTTTGTTTCTTCTTTCTTTATTGATGGGTAACTTTTAAATTACTGGAACAAAGGAAAACGAACTTCGGGAAGGAGCTGGAACCAAGGCAACACCCTAAGATTCTAGCAGAGAACCTCCAAGGAAACGCCCACGACACAGGTCCGGGTTTTGCCTCCAGCTCCTAACAGCCCCGCCTCGAGTTTTTACTCCACCCAGTTTTCAGGACGCGTTCTAATTTCCGTCTCTCAGCAGTAGCTGCAGCCAATCGGCTCACTGGGCAGTCGAGCTTTAGGAAGCGGCCTCTCTACCCAGCAACCCCACTGCATTGTGGGATTGCGGCGGAGTCGGTGCTGTAGAAAGATTTTCGTCCACGCTCTAGGCGAGTACAGGAGTCAACAAGGTCCAGCACCGCCATGGCGGCGCACCTGAAAAAGCGGGTGTATGAGGAGTTCACTAAAGTGGTTCAGGTAAGCTCTGGCAGAAAAAGTCATGGACTGGTCTGCGCGGGAAGGTTGTCCGGACCCAGACTGTTCTCCAAATAGGCGCCTAAGTTTGTGTGTAGCAGGCTTAGGTTTAGGTTTCTAGGCTGCACGTCAGGCAGGGGGCGTGTTAGATCGAGGCCGCTGTTCTCATGTGTACTCTGACTTTGGTTTTTGTTGTTTGTTTTGTTTTGTTTTGTTTTAAAAGCATGCTAAGTTATCACTCTAGCCCAAAGTCACACTCCCAGCCCACTTGAAAAAGACAAAACAAAATCATTAGGACAAACAAGTGCTGTATAGTTTAAAAAACTGTCAGGTATCTTATTTTAATGTCTCACAACTTGGTTGTTCCAGATAGGGTTACATTTGCATCCTCCTGTCCTCAGTTGGTGACAGAACGCCTCCTGACTCTTGTACCCCTAACTTTCAGAGACTAGTTAGGCTTTCTGCAAAGCCCCAAGGGGCTGACTAAAGGTCTGTAGAATTCAAGGCTCGGATAAAGCAGTCAAGAGTCACAGGACTGCAGTTCCGTCATCCTCCCTCGGAGTCTTTTAAAGGTGGACCAAGCCCCTGTCAGAACTGTCAGTGTGCTCCATAGTATCTCTGTAGAAGAGTTATATTCTGCTTCTTAGATTTTCATATGTATACAGATACATGCAAAATATGTATCTTGAGGAATACTTCCAAATTTTTTATTTTTTGTAGTAGGGGAGATTGAATCTAGGGCCTAATGCTTGCTGAGGGATGTGATCTACCACTGAGCTCACTTAGGGAGTTTGTTAAAATGCAGATTATGTTCAGTAGGTTGGTGCAATATCTGCATTTTGACCAGGCTCCAGTTTATGCCCGTGGATCGCCAACATTCTTAGATATTAAGGCAGAATGGTCCCGTTTAGGAAAAAAAATACATTTTTTGAAACAGGGTCTCACTCTGTAGCGCAGGCCGATCTTGATCATGGAGAAACCAGCTTGCCCTTTCTTCCCGTGTAGGGATTAAAGGTGTACATCACCATGCCTGATGGGAAATGATTCTTAAACCTTTCATTCATTCATTAATTCAACAGGGAAATTGTAAATTTTTAACAATATTTTCAAATACTTGAGTGATTTCTGTGTACCATGTGTGGTGGGAAGTCTTTGGCTGTCAGAACCCCTGCCTTTTGGGAGCGTATAGTCTAACTGGAGAGCCAGAGCCGTGTGATTATCACAAAGAGAACTACACTGGCAAGTCAGTATTCTCTCATTCTCCTTGGCATTTTCTCGTTTTCCTAAAACCAAGCTCTAACTTTCAGCTAGTATTTTTTCCCAGTCTGTCCTTTCTGCTGTCTTGGCACATTTGTTTATAGGCTACAGGTAAATTAGCATTCTCTTTATTCTTTTTCTTACAAGAGCTTAAAATTTTTTTGTTCTTTATGTTATGTGTATGGGTGTTCTGTCTGCATGTATGTCAGTGTACCACATGTGCAGTGCTCACAGAGCCCGAAGAGGGCATCAGATCCCCTGGAACTGGAATTACAGCTGGTCTTGAGTCACCATGTGGGTGCTGGAATTGAACCTGGGTCCTCTGCAAGAGCAAGAAGTGTTCTTTACACCTGAATCATCTCTGCAGGTCCAGCTTTTTTAAAAAACCAAACCAAACCAAACCAAAACAAAAACCAAGGTCCCAGCCGAGGGGGAGGGGGTTAAGGAGAGTTGGCACATGCCTTTAATCCCATCACTTAGGAAGCAGAGGCAGGTGGATTTCTGTGAGTTTGAAGCAAGTTCCAGGACAACAAGGGCTACACAGAGAAATCTTGTTCAGGGGGTGGAGGCGGGGGTGGGGGTGGGGGGAGACACAAAACAAAATAACTAAGACGAGGTCAGGTATAGTCCAGGTGCTGAAAACTTGCAATGTACCTGAGGTTGAATTTTAAACCTCCTACCTCCACTTCCTCGTTTATGCAGGGGATTGAACCTAGGGACTTGAGCATGGGAGGCAGGTACTCTACAAACTGAGCTACATTCCCAACAGCCCTCATGTAATAACTTTGAATATTGGCTCTAATATTTTATTGTTCCTTTTTTTTTTTTTAAATATATAGTAAGTTCTGAACTTTTTGAATGAGTCAAGGGTCAGAAGCTTTTCTAGCTTTTCAGAGCTCCTGCATCTGTGGTTTTCTTTCTGGAATTTCTGGCTCTGCATTCCTTCCCTTCCTCCCTCTTCCCTTCCCTCCCCCCTTTCCTCATTAAAGATATATTTTTATTTGTGTGTATGTCTGTATGAATGTATTTCATGTGTTATATGCCTGTGAAGGCCAGATGGTGTCAGATCACTGGAGCTGGAGTTAACGCATTTGCAAGCCACCTGCCCTTCGTGCTGGGGACTGAACGTGGGTCCTCTGAGGGAGCAGCGAGTGCTTTATTGCTAAACCATCTCTCTGTCCCTCTCCCCCTCTTTCTCTATTGTAGGTAGAATAAGCTTGGCAGCTTTACAGGATTTGCTTGTTTGTTTTGCTTTTTTTTTTTTAAGTTAGAGGCATTTAGAGCATTCGTGTTTTTACAGTGTCGCTTCTTTCTCCCTCCTTTCCTTTTCTAGCATGCCATGTTTCATGCACTTCTATAGTTGTCTATTTCATACAGAGCGCCTTTGCTTTCCAACCTGATTAAAAGTTCAGCAGGTTAGTTTCCCTGTTGCTTCCACCCACTGTGTACTCAACTGCCTGATCCCATCTCCCAGTGCTGCTGTCCTTGCTAGTGTCTGTATGTCCCCCACCATGTGTGTTCCTCGAGGGCAGAAATAACAGAGCCTGGCTCCATAAAAGTTACTGACAGTGGCAGAGATGATTCCCTTTTTTACATATCCACTCTAAGGAAAAAATCATTCCTCACTCTTGAGCCAGCTGCAGTCCAAGTAAATTTGTGTTTTAGAGCCTCCTGCTTCTGCTGCCTGAGTGCTAGGGTTGCAGGTATGTGCCCCCAGTCATTGGAAAAACTAATTTTTTAATTTTATATTTTACATTTTCTACGTATAGTTATCATAGAGTATTAAAATCTTTGTGCTCCTGGTGTTTAATCTTTGTTATAAAGATGAGGAGGGGACAGGAACTGGCATGTGTTTAGTGCTTATCACATGTACAGTAAAGGCAGGATACAATAGGTTTCTCACATATCCCCTGGGAACAGTATTGGAATGCCCTTTTATAGATGAGACTTCACCTAGCTAACAGTGTACAATTCTTTTGACGTCAAAGCCACATTTTTCCATGTTATATAATGTTTCTGACTATAATTATCCTGATAGAGAAATTTTGAGGGAAATGATTGTAACCTACACTAAAATACTATATTAGTAAAGAAAATACTATATTAGTAAAGAAAATTATTGAGTACTGGGCGGTGGTGGCGCATGCCTTTAATCCCAGCACTTGGGAGGCAGGGGCAGGCAGATTTCTGAGTTCGAGGCCAGCCTGGTCTACAGAGTAAGTTCCAGGACAGCCAGGGCTACACAGAGAAACCCTGTCTCAAAAAAACAAAAAAAAAAAAAAAAAAAAAAAAAAAAAAAAAGAAAAGAAAAAAAAGAAAAAGAAAATTATTGAGTATGATATTTATCTTATAGTTTTTTTTTCTCTGTCTGTCTATTGTGTCAGGTCTTAAGGAACCTATAGTGATAGGTTCCCTTCTATACAAATTTAAACACTTTTTGAACATTTATTTATTTTGTGCAAGTGTGTGTGTGTGTGTGTGTGTGTGTGTATGTGTGTGTTTGTTTAGAGTTGGTTCTTTTTTTTCTACCATGTGGGTTCTGGTGATGGAACTCAGGTCATAGTCATGCTTGGCAGCAAGCACCTTTATCCACTGAGCCATCTCACTGGCCTCAGTATTTCTCAGTTCTATTAGCTAAGCATATGTATTAGAAGGGAAAAATTATCTCCATCCAATGGCTGCACGTTAAATTTACAGATTCTGTTTTCACATCTTTACTGTCTTGCAGCAACAGCAGGAGGAAATTGCGACTAAAAAGCTCCGATTAACAAAACCAAGTAAATCTGCAGCTCTCCACATCGATCTGTGTAAAGCCACCTCCCCAGCAGATGCTTTGCAGTACCTACTCCAGTTTGCCAGAAAGCCTGTAGAGGCGGAAAGTGTGGAGGGTGTAGTCAGGATTCTCTTGGAACATTATTACAAGGTAAGAAGGCTGTAGGACCTGGTGGGGTTGTTTGTCAGAGCTGTGCTGTGTCTGCAGAATGGGGTAATGTTGCAGACGCAGGAAGGTGTGATTCATATGCTAGAGACTGTGGATACCAAGATTAAAATGAGGTATGTCTGCCCTCAGGAGCTTGCAGGGCAGTAGGAGGAGACAGGCATGCAAATAACCTGCTTAAGGTACTGTGAGCTCTGTGTGTGTGTGTGTGTAGAGTGAAGTGAGAACGCAGAGGAACACTAAGTATCAGCCACGTCTCTTTGCTTCATTCAACTCTGGAGTGTAGTTTGCTCATTCTCCTGCTGTTCCTGATTTAATTTAAGGCCCTCATGCCTACTGTGATAGCCCTCTTAGTTTGTTTTTAAAGCAAAGTGACATTTTTCTTTTTATAGAATGGCTTGCTTTGTAGCCCAGGATGGCATTGTATCCCTTAGAGCTGGAGTTACAAATGGTTGTGAGCCTCAGTCTAGGTGTTGGTAATCAAGCAGATCTTCTGAAAGAGCAGCAAGTGCTCTGAACTGCCCAGCCATCTCGCTAGCTCCTACCTATATTCATCTTTATAATGAGTTTGTCTTTATACTAACTCTGGCTGGTTTCGACTACTTTCTCTTTCTCTGTACTTATATATTAAGATTAATTTTACAGAAAAATTATGTTCCCAAAGTAATGCATATGGTAAATGGCATAGCATGAAGGATTTTAGGTCTTCTGACCAAATCTGTTTTCCATTCCCTTGCTTTAGGCCTGGTTGTATCTGGTGCTTCCTTAGAAACTAAATGAGCTGGTGGTAGTGCATGCCTATCATCCCAGAGCTGGGAAAGTTGAGGCAGGGGGATTGAGAGATTGTAGCCAGCCTGAGCTGCACAGTGAGCTTCAGGCTATCTAGGACTATAGAAGCAGACCTTGTCTCAGGAAATCAAAAACAAGGCCAGTGAGGTTGGCTCAGTCAGGTAAAGGTGCTTACTGTGTAAAGCTGACTCCCGGAATTGAATTCCCAGAACCCTTATAAAGAAGCAGGATGCTAGCCAGGCAGTGGTGGTGCACGCTTTTAATCTCAGCATTTAGGAGGCAGAGGCAGGCAGATCACTAAGTTTGGGAGTTTGAGGCCAGTCCAGGACAGCTACACAGAGAAACCCTGTCTTGAAAAACCAAGAGAAAGAGAAAAAGAGAGAGAGAAAGAGAGAGAGAGAAAGAAAGAGAGAGAGAGGATATTATGGCATATTGGTAATTCCAGCATTCCTATGGAGAGAAAGGAGGCAGAAGCACAAGAATCTCCTGAAAGTGTGTGGCACATGTATACATGCACACACATATACACATATACAGACATAAATAATAAATGGAAAATAAAAAATAAAACCACAACCAAAAATATATGGGTGAAGTGTGTGTGTATTAGGGGGATGGGGGTGGGGGTGGGGGCAGTCACATTTGGATGGTAGTTTATTTTTTTCCAACCCAAATTTAAACACTTTTGTCATTGGTATAGAAAGGTTATTTAATGTCGACACTGACAAGACCCCTCCTTACCCCATCCAGTTTCATATATATTCATTAAACATCTTTTCAGTGTTGAGTATTGTGCCATGTACTTAACTATATAGTATGATAAAGAACAACTTAGTTTTTATCTTGAGGAGACATTTCTTATCACAGCAATCTTAGAGATTAACTTCCAACTCTACACTAAAATGGCCAGACATCACATTTTCCTTTCTCCCTTGAAGCTAGAGCCCAGGCACATGATCTACCCTCAGTTAGTTGCACTTGCTTGTACCAGCCTTCAACTCAGGACCTAGTGGTCCACCGATGCAGGGTTCTTCCTAGTGGTCACAGCGGCCACCCTGGCTCCCACTCTCCATCCAGCCATGATGCTGGGTGTCCAGGTCAGCCATGTTGGTGGGGAAACGGCTATGACGTCCAGCATTGACTGAGTAGTGGAGATAAGATACGTTTAGTGTCAAATGCACATTTTTTTGGTTTTAGAGGCTAACTACAAGAAGACATAAACATTTCCATTTGCTGTATTGAGGAGCAAGGCTGTCGCTTGAGGTGTATGAAGTTAATTTTTTAGAAATGAAGCTTTGGAATAGTTGGATCTTTGAATATCCTTTGGGATGTCAGTTTCCTGTGTCCTGTATGTTTGCTAGCTAAGAGCAGAGCATGGAATGACAGTTGTCTTTTGTTTTTTTTCTAGGAAAATGATCCATCTGTGAGACTGAAGATTGCATCACTGTTGGGATTATTATCAAAGACTGCAGGGTTCTCTCCAGACTGCATAATGGAGGATGCCATTAACATACTGCAGAGTGAAAGTAAGTAAAGGCTGTGTAGTCAGAGCACAAGTCTTCAGTTCTTATGTACAGAATTTACAACGAAGGTTGCTGTTGATTTGCATTAAAAAGAACATTTCTTTTTTTTTTTTTTTTTTTTTTAAGATAAGGTCTTACTCTAGCCCAGGCTGTCCTGTAACTTACTAGGTACCAGAATGACCTAAAACTTGAAACTGAGTCTGACTGAGTCTCCTGGGTTATGTATATAAGCCTCGTGTCTTCTTCTTAAAAAGGAATTTGAAGATGGTTTAATAGAGACATGTACATGTATTTATTTTAAGGATAAAATATAGTTTTATGGTCTAAGGATGTAGCTCAGTTGGTAGAATGCTTATCTGGCCTAGCATTCATGAAGCTGTGGGTTTAGTCTCCGTCACTGCATAAACTGAGCAGGTCATAGCTCAGTTGGAAGAGTGCTTACCTAGAATGAAGTCCTAGGTTCGAATCCCTCCCCCCCCAGCCCCTCTCATCAGCACATAAAGTGCACATGGTGGATCACATGTAATTCTAGCACTTAGAGGTAGAGGTAGGAGACTCAAAAGTTTAGAGTCACCGGACAGTGGTAGCACACACCTTTAATCCTAGCACTTGTGAGGCAGAGGCAGGTGGATTTCTGAGTTCCAGGCCAGCCTGGTCTACAGAATGAGTTCCAGGACAGCCAGGGCTACACAGAGAAACCCTGTCTCAAAAACCAAAACCAAACCAAACCAAAATAATAATAATAAAAAAAAAGTTTAGAGTTATCTTTGCCTGCATAGAGAGTTAAAAGTCAGAACTTAAGGTTCTGTCTCTGCCTATAGCTTTATTTTAATATCATTGTGACCTTACAAAGTGCTGTATATTTATTATACCTTATTTCACATAGATAGATATTAATTTTAAAAATTCTTTAAAAATAATTCCAAGTATTTTTTTGTTTTGGTTTGGCTTTTTGGTATTTTTGAGACATGGTCTCATTACGTGTAGGTCTGGTTGGCCTTGAACTCACTATATAGACCAGGTGTGCCTCACAACTCAACAGAGGTCTGCCTGCCTCTGTCTTGAAGTGTTCAGATTAAAGGAATGCATCTCCAAGTATATTTTTAAAATGTTATTTTATAGCCAGGCAGTGGTGGTACACACTTTTCATTCTAACACTTGGGAGCAGAGCCAGGCCTTTGTCTGTGAGTGCAAAGCCAGCCTCGTCTACAGAGTGAGTTCTAGGGCAGCCAGGACTACACAGGCGAGCCTCGTCTACAGAGTGAGTTCTAGGGCAGCCAGGACTACACAGAGAAATGATGTCTTGAAAAATGACCAAATAACAAAAAGTTTTATGTTTTTTTTGTGTATGCATGTGTGCGTGCATGTGTGTGTGTATTCCTTCAGAGGCCAGAAGAAGATAGAGTCAGATCCCCCAAAGCTGAGGATACAGATAATTGTGAGCTGCCCGATGGGGATTCTGGGTACTGAATTCAGGATCTCCCAAGATCAGCACGCCCTCTTAACTGCTGCACCATTTCTCCAGCTCCTAATGTTTCTATTTTATACATAAGTAAAGAAACGCTCAGCGAAGTTTAGTAGTTCGTCCAGGCTACATGGTGTGTGGCAAAGTTGACTGTTGCTTGGTGGATAAGAGGTAGAGCAGAGTAATGTGCATGTCAATAAGAGGCAGAGAGCTGGGGAAACCAGGAGGTATTTAAGGAACTTGAATGGGTTTTGTTTTTGACAGAGCACCAGGGAGTAGTGAGGTGCTTTGAGGGTAAATGATAAGTCTTGAGTGCTGAGGAACTGAAAGGTATTTTGTAGGCAGTGTAGGAATGTGAAGTTTTATGATTGAGGACATACAATGATCAAGTCAAGTTTTAGAAAGAATATGGTACCTCTGAGGAATTTGGTTTGATATTGGGGAATCATTTACTGACCATGTAGAAATATACAGTCTGCAGATGCATTATTGCTCAGAAACTCAGGAGAGAAACTGGGATTCAGGATTTAAAGTTTTATGTGTGTGTGTGTGTGTGTGTGTATGTGTGTGTGTGTGTGTGTGTGTGTGTGTATGACAGCTTTGTGTGTAGGTTTCCGTGAAGGCCAGAAAAGAGTGTTGGGTCCATAGGAGCTGGAATTCCAGGCAGTTGTAAGCTGCTTGACATGGGTGTGGGAAACAAATTTCAGTCCTCTGAATTAGGGACAAACTCTCTTAACCACTGAGCCAGCTCTAGCCCAGGATTCAAGATTTAGATTAGATTTTTGGTTTATCAGAGATAAGCTTTGTAAGTTTTAGTTAGCTTTTTGTGGATGTTATATAATGTTATCTTTATAAGGAAATAAATCAGTATGACATTGGGGGTATCTTTGCCTCTTCTGTTATCTATGACTACCTTTTCATATCTGTGGCTTGTTCCATATGTGACTCCCTTCTGCTGTTGGATCTGAGAGCCTTACACATGGTGGGCACATGTTTTACTATAGAACTAAACTTCTAACTATGGCCAAGATCACTTGAATTACCTAAAATCCTCTTGTATCCCACCAACATTATAAGGACTATATTTTGAAAGACAGAAGAGCATGTGTGTGTGTATGTATGTGTGTGTGTTGTTTGTTTGCTCAAGTTTTACTTTTGCTTTTTATGTTTTCTTATGAAACAGTTCCTAGCCAGTAATTTCTGCTGATCACAGATTTGTTTAATAGTCACTTGTCAAGCATCCATTTGATCATTGTGATGGGAAAATACATCAAAAGCATGCATTCAATCAGAAGTTCCAGAAGAGCCTTTATATAAAGATGATCTGGTTGAGAAGATTGACGTAGGCCTTTTGTTTGTTTGTTTTTTGATTTGGCCCTGTGCCATTTATTAGGTATTTATTGAGCACATATAAGTTATTCTAGATTTTGAGATAATGGAGGTGAATAAAGTATGGTCTTTGTCATCAAGCATCTTTGTGTTTTTAGTTTAGTGTGACGGAAAAATAAGTAAAGTTTCATGCTTTGTGTGGAACAAGAGAACATGGACAATTCATCCTCTTGGGGATCAGGATCGCTCCAAGGGTTATTAGGTGCACCCTGAAGGCTGAGAGGACAAGTTCTAGGTAGTCAAGTTAGCCTGAGAGAGATGAGTTAGAAGTGCAGGAGGTTGGGAAAGTACTAGAATAGACGTGTAAGAGTAGCCAGGTGTGGCAGCACACACCCGTAGTGCCAGCAGGAGATGGAGGCAGCACATTCAGAGTCCTGTGTCAGCTTTGGCTACACTGAAAGTTCAGGGCTACATGAGACCTGTCTCAAAACAAGCACAGAAAAGATTGAAACTTGCAGAGATGAGTTACAAAAGGCAGGTTAGAGGTCGAGAGAAATTTGTGAATGGCATGTCTGCATGTTTGGATTTTGCTTGGAAGGTTTTTTTTTCATCTTCATGTACCGTTTTTCCATTTTCTTTTGTTTTTTTTTTTTCAAGAAAGGGTTTCTCAGTGGAACTCGATTTGTAACTCAGAAATCCACCTGCCTCTGCCTCCCAAGTCCTGAGATTAAAGGTGTGACCACCACACTCAGCTGTTGTACCGTTTGTTTGTTTGTTGACACAGGCAATGTTTTCCTGCTTTAGTTGACTTCTAATTCACTAGCCACTGATACTAAATGTTTTTGAAAGACCTACTTTGTGCATAGGACTATGCCCAATCCTAAATCTCAAATTTCTAAGACCCAATTCCTTTGGAAATTTAGCGTTTAATTGAGGGGATAAAAGATTAGACAGAAATAAGTGAGTAAGTAAATAAATAAGTAAATAAGAGTCTACATTCCTTCCCAAAGTAAGTTAGTGTTGATAGTGCTCTCTTGAAATTTTGTAATTCAACCTTTCCTCTTTCCTAGAGTCTCATCAAGTCCTAGCTCAACTCTTAGACACGTTGCTTGCAATTGGCAGTAAACTACCAGAGAATCAAGCTACCCAAGTGCGACTAGTGGACGTAGCCTGCAAGGTAAGAGGGTCTTCGTGAATTCTCTGCCCTGTTGTTTTTAAACAAAATATCTTTTTTTTGGTTTTTTCGAGACAGGGTTTCTCTGTGTAGCCCTGGCTGTCCTGGAACTCGCTTTGTAGACCAGGCTGGCCTCGAACTCAGAAATCCATCTGCCTCTGCCTCCCAGTGCTGGGATTAAAGGCGTGTGCCACCACCGCCCAGCCTTTTAAACGAAATCTTAAAAGTTCGATTTTATTAACTCGAAAGCCAGGTACAGGGTGAAAGCCTGGTAGCTCAGAGAAGTAGAGGAAGAACCCTGCTGATCTTCCTCAGCTGACACCTGAGAAGGAAAAGGAGGCTTTCCTCCATGCCAGCTCAAAAAAGTCTCTAACTCAATGTCCTCCCTTCTATCTCCTGTGTGTCTTTCTATCCGTTCTCCTGACTTCCTTTTACTTTATGGTTATTTCCTATGTCCACTTCCTGTCAACTTGTTGCTTGCTCAGCCTCTTGACCTGTGGTTGACTTTTTTTGTTTTTTGTTTTTTGTTTTTTTGTTTGTTTTTTTGTTTTTTTTTTTGAGACAGGGTTTCTCTGTGCAGTCCTGGCTGTCCTGGAACTCACTCTGTAGACCAGGCTGGCCTTGAACTCAGAAATCCGCCTGCCTCTGCCTCCCAAGTGCTGGGATTAAGTGTGGTTGACTTTATTAATCCTGTTTACAATAAACAGAAAGCTCTTGGATTAAAGGTGTGTGCTACGGCTGAGCCACACCACAACTAGAAATGGGTTTTTCTAGTAAACAGCACAATCTTGGGGTTCACAGTATAATCAAATACCCTGTAACACAGTGTAGTCCTCAGAGTGAACTTTAAGAACTCTTGGCGACTGTAAAAGCTGCTCTTTTTAATCCTTGGTGTTTGGAAATTAAGCTAAGTGCTGTAGTAATTCTTTAAAACAAGCACATTTATGAGATTATTGGGTGTAGGAGACAGGAGAGTCCTGACATAGGAAGTGAGAGGAGATCTGGCAGGAGTTAGCTTTCTCCTTCCATCATGTGGCTTTGAGATTGGTATTAAACCTGGCTGCCAGAGCCTTTCCCACTGAGCTGACTTGCTGACCCTGCTATGATGATTCTTGTGAGAAAGAGTAGCTTGGATTAAAGTAGTGGGAAGATGGAAGGCATGAGATGGTAGATTTTGAGAATTATTTAGGAAGTAGTATGACATTGATTTTATTTATTTGTTTGTTTTTATTTTTTTCTGATCCAGGCTTGCCTCATACTTGCTATGTAGACCAGGCTAGCCTCAAACACACTGAGTTCCACTTGCCTCTGCCTCCCAAGGCATGTACCACCACACTAAACCTGTTTCTATTTATTGACGGACTAGTGCTGTTACTAGAGATGTGATTTGCTGGCTCACTCTATTAATGTGAAAATGGTTGCACTTTGTGGCCTAACGGAGTGCACAACAGACAGTTAGCAGCTGGCTTTCTCATGACAAATTTGTATGTGGTGGGGAGGGTACATTTGCCTGAGTGAGCACTTATAAGCCGGAGGTAAATGTCAGGTGTCCTTCTTTATTGCTCTTTATTTTTGAGACAAGGTCTTTTACTGACCTTGAGTTCTCTCCTCTGGCCTGTGAGCCCTTAGACCTGTCTGTCTCCACCCTATTACACTGGGGTTACAGGTGCACTGGGCCGCCATGATGAGGGGTAGAGGGTCTGGGGGCGGCTGGGATCAAGTCTCCATGCTTGAGTAACAGTCACTACTCACTGAGCCATGGCCCCGGCCTCACTTGGCAGTTATAATGATAACGGGTATGACGTGACCTGTGGGGGAAGGACATCATCATAAAATTATATTTGATGCCTGGAGGGTATGACTCAGTGTGCTAACATTGAGTAATATGTTGGTTATACGTCATTGTTGCCTGGTTACCTTAATAGAGGCTAGAAGGTTTTAGTTCAGTTGAAAATCAAGTAAAGCATATATAACAGATGTGACATATCTTCCAGGAGTTGTTTCAGGAAGTAGTTTGATTATGAAAAATGATGTATCCATACTAAATATGAGTTACTTTAAAAACTAATAATTGATGGTCATTGTCTGCCTCAACTCTGAGTTTTACTTTTCTATTCAGTGTCATATTTTTGTAGATGTTTTGAGTACTTATATATGAGGCCGTGTGGAGACAGAAGAGTAGGGTTTAACATTTTAAAAAATATTACTCTGTGTGTGTATGTGTGTGTGTGTGTGTGTACAAGCAGAGGTTAAGATGACAACTTTGTGCAGTTGATTCTCTCTTCCCACCTTTATGTGGGTTCCAAGGATTGAACTGAAGTTTCCTAGGCTTTCAAGGCAAGCATCCTTCACCTGCTAAGTCATCTCGTCAGCCCTCACAGTTTTCTTTTCTTAGATAATGTGCAGGCAAAGAATTAAATGAGGTAAAATTCTTGATGGAACATTTTTAGATTTTTTTTTCTGTGTTAAGATTAGAATCCAAGGCTTTAGGCATGATAGGCAAGACCTCTACTAGTGAGTTCCACACTCAGCCCGAGTGAGCCATTTTACAGTGGGGAGTCCCATGCTGAGAGCCCAGCTTCTTGAAAAGGAGCTTTCTCATGAGATTTCCTGTGTCTCCTGCCCATGTAAACCTGTGGTATTGAAACAGAAGTGAAGAGCCTGTGCAAAGCTAGGCAAGTGTGCTGCCACGGAGCTACAGCTACAGCCCTACTCAGTTACTCTTTACTTAGGAATATGGGGGATGCTGAGTTAGAGCAGGAGGAGAGGACTACATTTCTGAGAGACTATTCCCACATTAGAGACATTAGAGACAGAGTGACAGTGTGACAGAGACATGGGGCAGGGCCAGGGGGCAAGAAGGAGGGCAAAGGGAAATTAGTACTACATATTTAGATCAGTGATTACATGCATAGAAAAAAAGCTAGACATTTGGACTTGAAGGAACTAGATAACTTGTTTTGGCAGTTGTATGTGTGGCTGTTCCCTCCTGAAACTGTGTATGTAACTTTTTACCATCCTTACTGATTTAAGTGATGGTAGCAATAGCTAATATTAATACTATGGTTTAAAGCATATAAAGTTATTTTAAATATATTTTTATTTCTAAACTTAGCTTTTTTGATAGACCATAAGGAAGCCAGACGAGAAGTGTGCAGTTCTGAGACCAGACGACATGGCCAGTGGTCAGAGCTGTGGGCTGACACTGGCTTTCTTCTTTCCTACATCTCATGGATGATTTAAAACTTACTGTTCTTTCCTTCTCCATGTGTCCCTGGCAACCCTGGTACTCATGTTGTCTAGGCTGGCCTCTTTTATGTAATCCTCCTGTCTCAGCTTCTAAGTGCTAGGAGTACAAGCATGTGCTAACATACCCAGTTTTTTTTTTTTTTTTGTAGTTTTGACTATATTCCATAATTAATTTTGTAATCTTTTTCATCTCTTCATTTTTTTTGTTGTGCTTTACTATTTTTTTGTGTGTGCTTTACTATTTTAACATGAATCTCTTGGCATCATGTTGTACTTTGCAAGGACTTCGGAATATCTCTAAATGATATATTAAAGAATATTCAGGGTACACCATTTAGCAGGAACTCCTTAATAACATATGTGTTTGTATTAATTGCACTAAATATACCCTTGGCTTTGTTTTTGTTTTAGATTAGGATCCAAAAGACCCACATACTACATGTGATTACTCTAAAGTTTCTTTCAATCTCTTAAGACTGTTTTTGCCTTTTGTTTTTGTCTTTAAATGCCATTGAGTCATTTGTCTTGTGGAATAGTCCATTGTCTTTCTGTTTTGATTGCTTCCATTGGTGTCATGTAAATACTGACAGTATCTCTAGACCAGAAAGGCAGCTCACTGGATAAAAGCACTTGTCTTCCAAGCTTGGATTCAATCCTCAGAATCCATATTGCGGAGAAAAACTGACTCCTGAAAGTTGTCCTTTGATTTCCACATATGTACTGTGACATACATTTAACCAAACTCACATATGCACATCATACACGAACACATAATGGTGATGAATAACATTAAAGAAGGACAATGTTATCTTTACTCTCTGGCACACACTATCCCAGGTTCTTCCACAGAGTCTTACTTTGTAATCCTGCTGGCCTAGAACTCTGTATGTAGACTAGGTTGGCCTCAAATTTATAGAGATCTGTCTGACTCTGCCTCCTGAGTGCTGGACTTGAAGGTGTGTGCTACCATGCCATTTTGTTATCTGGTTCTTAGTTTATGTATGTATTTAGTTTGTGAGAATTCACTAAGCTTTAAACTCAAAAGAGTTTTTTCATGTTTCTCTCTGGCCATTAAAAGTTTCTAAAATTGGGTTTGAAGAGATGACTCTGCAAATAAGAGTGCATATTACTCTTGCAAAGGGCAGGAATTTGATTCCTACTACCTATGTTGGGCAGCTTATAGCCACCTGTACCTCTAACCCCAGAGGATCTGATACTTTCTTCTGGACTCTTTGTGGGCACCATCACTCACATATATAATAAATAAGTTAATTAATAAATTAGAAATAATATTTTGAGGAGGCAGATGAGTCCTTAGGCACTTTGGTGCTACACAGACCAGTGAGAATGAGAAGGGGTAGAGTGCTTTTTTCCCAGTTTTTTGTTTGTTTTTTAAGCTATCTTAATCATATTCTTTGGTTTTTTCTTTTATTTTTTAGCACCTGACAGATACTTCCCATGGTGTAAGGAATAAATGCCTGCAATTACTTGGCAACCTTGGCTCTTTGGAGAAAAGTATCACAAAGGATACTGAAGGCTTAACTGCCAGAGATGTCCAGAAGATTATCGGGGATTACTTCAGTGACCAAGATCCACGTGTCAGAACAGCAGCTATAAAAGCCATGGTAAATGTGATAAAAAGTAAAAGGGGATACTTTTTGTTTTTCTTTCTTTCTCTTCTCTTTTCTGAGATTGGGTCTGACTATCTGTAGACCTTGGATTTGGAGCAATCCTCCTGCTTTAGCCCCACGCTTGGTTCATCTCTAAGATAATGGAAGTAGATATATTCTAAAATCCCCCAGTACACATCTTATTGGTGGTGGCCCTATAAAACTGAAGATACAGGTTTCTGTATGACAAGTGTTGGGGTCCAGGAATTGCCCCACAAACCACATGAACACCAGTCTCACCAAACAGGGATAGTTTATTGAACACTCACGTCAGGACTGATTGATCAGTGATGCAGATCACATTCAGGAGCTGAGACTGAACCCCAAGCCAGAATGCAACAGAGCTTTTAAGCCTTAAATCCACAAACATCTGTACCAAGTTGTCCCCCAACCAGGATTTAGGGATAGGGGACTTCCTTAGAGATATGTCTTTGTGGTACACTTATCTTGTTCCCATTGGTTGGGTTATTCAGTTGTGGTAGGGCAACCTGTCTTATGCCAAGCAGGATGCCATTTACCCAGGGAGGTCTTGGGAACTTAAACTTTGTTTGACCACTTATTCAAAATGCAAGTTTTATTCAAAATGGCTATGGTAACGTCAGAAAGGCAGTTGTTATCTAAGCTTTAATGTGCTTTTCTTTGGGCTCTGTTGGGAGCCTTTATCTCTCTATCTGAAAGAAGGATTATATCATCTGTATTTGTTATAATGTCAAATCAGAGCTCTCCCTTAGGTATACTGGTTCCAGCAAGAAAGCGTGTGACTTGGTATTATGTTACAATAGGCATGTAGTAGGTGGTCTCTATAGAGATGTAGTTAAGAGAAGTATTTTTTGGGGAAGTCGTGGTAATCAGTTACTGAGCTTTTTTTTTTTCTTCTGGTGCTCAGAACTGAACCCAGGGCTTTGTAAATGATTGGCAAATATTCTACAGCTCCATTGAGCTGTATATCCAGCCTTCTTCTTTTTATTTCTTACCATTATTTCATCTTTTTCTAACACTTTGAAACAGTGCATGGATTAGAGTTATTAAATATCTTGAATGGTTATACAGAAAAGTCTTTGGCCATGTCTTATATTTAGACTGATTCTGGCTAAAGGTACCATCTTAGTCTGGTATGATGTGATATACGTGGGATGATGTGGAGACGTTAGAAATACTGACCTTCTGCACAAACGCTTAGGCTGTATTTTTATTATCTAGTTGCAGCTCCATGAAAGAGGACTGAAGTTACACCAAACGATTTATAATCAGGTACCTTAAGATGATTGCTATCTGGAAGGGGAGGAGCTTCGTGAAGCTGGGAGGGTGTCACACTTCTCAGAATCTGAAATCATGGGGACTTTAGCTGGCTAATAGCAGCCATATTTGTTGGGATAAATGTGAAACCATATCTGAAGCATACTTTTAAGAATGAAATGAAATATATATGTAATTCAATAGTACTAATGCATGTAAAAATATTTGTAAGATTGTGCAACTCAGGATGCATAAGTGCTAACTACATGAAAAAGGTATGATTAGAAGTAAGGGAAGTGGGCTGGGAATGTAACTGGGTGGGAGAAAGCTTGCCTAGCATGCACAAGGTCCTGGGTTCAATTCCCAGTACTGAAAGTAATAATAATTAGGACAATTTATAGTTATAGTCTTGCTTATCTACTGTATGGCTGGGCCATACTTGAAGTCAGTTCTGGCAGCACACATGGTGAACTAGAATGTCTCTGGAGGGGGACCAAGACCGTGGATCATATGAGGAGATGGCACATCAGTTTAGTATTTATTTAAAAAAAAAAGGCATAATGGAGTTGTAGAAAGGCTGTTCAGCTTAATCAAATGCCTTTCAAGTGGTATCTTGATGTTTGTTTGTTTGTTTGTTTGTTCGTTTGTTCGAGACGGGGTTTCTTTGTATAGCTCTGGCTGTTGTGGAACTAGTTCTGTAGACCAAAAACTGGCCTGAAACACGGAGACCGAGCAGCCTCTGTCTCCCTCCCAAGCTCTGGATCAAAGGGTGTGCGCCATCATGTCTGGCAGTCTGCATCTACCCTCACATCAGATCTTGTTATCTTTCCATGAATGTTTTTATCTCTTGGTGGGAGTGATAATTGGCCACACCTCTGGGACTAATGTGTGAATACCTTTTGGTACTATGGGCTTTGAGTGCGCTGAGCAGCTTTGCTAGGTTTGATGTTATTTACTTTCCACCTGGGATATGATGTTGCATAGTTAGAATACAGCCTGAAAAGCTTACAAGTGCTAATGTTTCTTTGTTGGGCAACAGCTCAAATAGTTAAAAGCACTTTGAAGTATTTTGATTGACATCCTTATCTAGTCATCCTATCTTTATTTCGAAAGTATTTGAAATTGAAAATCATCTGTGAGAATACAGGCTGACGAACATGTGATCCTTCTTTGCAGGCCTGTAAATTGCTCTCTGACGACTACGAGCAGGTGCGCAGTGCTGCAGTCCAGCTTATCTGGGTTGTCAGCCAGCTCTATCCTGAGAGGTCAGTAGGTGTCTGTCAGCCTTCTCACTGCTAAGCCGTTTGTCTCTCCTTCCACTGTACAAAAAGCCACCTAGAGAAAAAATATTGTTTGGAAGGCAGTGTGAAGTAGAAGGGGAGGATACAGGCTCTGATAATCAGACTGGAAATGAGCTCCACTTATAGTTATTTGGGACACACACACGCTCACACAGAGTTCTGTCTAGAGCTTACTTGTGTCAGATTCAGACTTCCAGGTCTGTTTTATATAGCTTCTAGGGGATTGAATGAGGGCTAGCACTCACTCTACCACAGAACTATATGTCCATCCCCAAGTTCTTGGTTTCTTCATAAGTCCTTGAACCCTTGGTGGGTTACACACTCTTATTCAAAACATTGAACGTTTGCAGTGCAGCTAAAGTCAGTGGATCCTTTTCCCTGGGTGATAGGTTTGCTGAAGAGTCTTTCAGTCGAGGGTTTCCTGCATGCGGTTTTCATGAGTTTCCTCGGAGTGCTGAGCTTGCAGCTCAGGCGCATGCTGTGTCATATGTGGCTCTCCCTTGCCTTTTATTTAGTATCGTTCCAATACCTTCCTCTAATGAAGAAATCCGTCTAGTTGATGATGCATTTGGAAAAATTTGCCACATGGTCAGTGATGGCTCCTGGGTGGTTCGTGTTCAAGCTGCAAAGCTATTGGTAAGTTACACTTTTTTTTTTTTTTAAATGAACACAATGCTTAAGTTGTTACAAACATTTTGAGAAACCATAGACATGGTCAGGTATGTCTCATTTTTAGAAACCCATAATTTCTCCAATGGTTTAACTCTGACCCTCCCCCCGTTTTGCATTATATGCTGCATTACTGTTTATTTACAAATAGGACTGACTTGAATATGTCATTAATAAAGTCAAGTGTCAATCCAAGCTCTACATCAAAGCAAGCGTTAGTCCCTGGACTGTGACATCATTCATTTGTTCCTGCACAGAGATTGGGGGTAACCACACCATGCATACTTTCCTGCTCGGAGGTTGTGGGTGGAGTGTCAGGGAGAAGCACACAAGTAAGTAGTAAAGGGTTAAAGCCTCACCACTCATGTTTAAGAGCGTGCAGTCTTCTACCATGTGGGAGCCAGGGATTAACCTCAGGGCTCCAGACTTGGTAGCAAATGCCCTTACCCAGTGAGCCATCACATTAGCCTATAAATTATAGTTTTCTTGTCTATAAAATGACGAATCTAGTACAAAAGTGAGAGTTAAAAAGGATTAAAGATTGCCTATAAAAAGTGCATATGAGTAAGTATATGTATGTATGCATATATATATGTTTCTATATAAGAAATTAGGCATAACTATATGTAAATATGTACATATGTATGCACATATACATGACTAAAAAGTGCTGGGATTACAGGTGTGTGTTCCACCACTGCCCGGCTTTAATGTATCTTTTATCCATTGATTCATCATCTTGTGTCAGTTTTGTCCCTATGATATTACCTAAATCCACTCCTTCTCTTCTTCCTTTCTGCTGGGCCCATATTAATGTAAGCGTCACCATTTTTCGGTTGGATTACTATGTTCTTCACATTTGTGAATTTAAAATGGAAAGCTCATCTGTTATTAGGTGGCACTGAAAATGTATTACAAGTGATATAAAAAAATTTTTTTTAAAGATATATTTATTTTATATATATGAGTACACTGTAGCTGTCTTCAGACATACCAGAAGAGGGCATCAGATCCCATTACAGATGGTTGTGAGCCAACATGTAGTTGCTGGGAATTGAACTCGGACCTCTGGAAGAGCAGTCAGTGCTCTTAACTACTGAACCATCTCTCCAGCCCCCAGATATAAAATTCCTTGAGGCTCGACACTAGTAATACCTCTTCTGTGCTGTTGTGTTAGAGAGCTCAGCTGAGAGCACTGAAGAAGGGTATTGGGAAGTGTAGACAAACAGACTTAAAGAAGTCATTAGGTTTGTTTGTCAGAGAAAATGTTCTTCAAATCCAAGTAATGCTGGTGATGAACTACAGAGAAAGCTGGTGCATGCTTGTAATCCCAGCTTTGGGGAATCAGAGGCAGGAGGACCACTGCAGTTAGAGGACAGTGTACTTTTATGTAGTAAGTTCCAGGCCAGACAAGGAAGAAAGATCCACGCCTGTGTGAGCATTTCCATGTTTTTGCTTTTGTTTGACTGTGTCTGATCTGTCCACATTGCTTCAGGATAAGCTTAATGAGATTCAAAAATAATTTCTCCTTTATTTGAAACAGGTAAACTGGCTAATTCCAGCTTCAGTTTCTCACATTAAAAATGAATATTTCTGGGGCTTGAGAAATGGCTCAGTGATTAACAGCAGTTACTGCTGTTTCATAGAATCCAAGTTTGATTCCCAGCATCCACCATAGCACCTATCTGTCTGCAGCTCTAGTACCAGAGGACACCTTCTTCTGACCTCCAGAGGGAAAACATCTATGCACATAAAAGAAATTAAAATTTATAAATAAAAAGACATTAAGTTACGTTTTAGACAGGTGTGATGATTCACACCTGTAATCCTGGCACTTGAGAGGATGAAGAGGGATTGCCAGGCAGAGTTAGTTCAAGGCCAGCCTGGCTTACATGAGTGAGTTCCAGGTTATCTTTAGCTAATTGCAGAGTGAAAACTCTGTTTCAAAAAAAATGAAAATAAGAAAAACAAGAAATAAAGTTACGCTGGCAGGGGTGGCGCACACCTTTAGTCTCAGCACTGAGGAGGCAGAGACAGGCAGATCTCTGAGTTCAAGACCAGATTGGTCTTTGGAGCGAGTTCTGGGACAGTCAGGGCTATACAGAGAAACCCTATCTTGAAAAACCAAAAAAAAAAAAAAAGAAAAAAAGAAAGAAAGGAAGGAAGGAAGGAAGGAAGGAAGGAAGGAAGGAAGGAAGTCAGTCAGTTATATTCTTCATGGAATTAGTAGGAGACTTAACTTTTAACAGGAAGTAAACATTTTGTACACTGTTGATCTTGTTTAATGGTGGGTCTTATTGTTTGTGAAGTTTTGTTGTGTTTCCTTATTTAATTTGTTTGTTTGTTGATTTCATTTGTTTATTATTTATTTATTTTGAGACACAGTCTCATTATGTAGTCCTGGTTAGTTGGAACTTGATATGTAGACCAGGCTGCCGTTGAACTCACAGAGATCTGCCTGCTTTTGCCTCCTTAGTGCTGGGACTAGTGGCATACACCACCATACACAACTGTTTGTTTTTTTTTTTTAAAGATTTATTTATTTATTTTAAGTATATGAGTACACTGTAGCTGTCTTCAGACACACCAGAAGAGGGCATCCAATCTCATTACGGGTGGTTGTGAGCCACCGTGTGGTTGCTGGGATTTGAACTCAGGACCTCTGGAAGAGCAGTCAGTGCTCTTAACCGCTGAGCCATCTCTCCAGCCCCATACCCAACTGTTTTAAGTGTTTATTTTTTATTTTTGTTTTTTACTTTTTGTTTGTTTTGAGACAGGGTTTCTCTGTGTAGCCTTGGCTATCCTGGAACTTGCTCAGTAGACCTTGCCTTGGAACTCCATTGAGATCTGCCTGAGTCTGCCTCCTGAGTGCTGGGATTAAAGGTGTGCACCACCAACTCCTGGCTATATTTTAGACTTAAAAAAAAAAATGAAAAGAGAACAAAACCAAAACAATTTTATGTGGGTATTTTGCCTACATGTATTTATGTGCCCATGTATGTGAGGTCAGAAGAGGACTCTAGTGTGTTGAGAAACATCCATAATTACATAATGAGATTATGTCTCAGAATAAATAATAAATGAATCTATCGATAAACAAACAAATAAACAAAATTTCACAAACAACAAAGTAGATCTCCTGAATCTAGTTACAAGTGGCTGTGAGACACCATGTTGGTGCTGGGGACAAGACCGTGGTCTCTGCAAGAGTAGCAAGTGCTCTTAATGCTCAGGCATCTCTCCAGCCATCCTCTGTGGCCCCTGCCTTAAATTAAATGCTTTAGAGTGGTTATCAAATACTTTTTTTTTTTTGGTTTTTCGAGACAGGGTTTCTCTGTGTAGCCCTGGCTGTCCAGAACTCACTCTGTAGACCAGCCTGGCCTCGAACTCAGAGATCAGCCTGCCTCTGCCTCCCAAGTGCTGGGATTAAAGGCGTGTGCTACCACTGCCCGGCAAATGCTTTTTTTTTTTTTTTTTTTTTTTTTTTTAAATTAGGCAGACTCCTCACTCCTGGCTAACAGGACTTTTTATTTAGAGTATGACCCCTGTCTTTCGCACCTCACTGTTGGTTCCCTTCAGCTGTGTTCTGTTCATAAAGCCACTTAGTCCTTTCCACATGCTGTGTTCTCTTACTTCATGGGTTTGCACTGTGATCTCCCATTCCCCAGCCAGAGGCATCTCTACCCTGTACCTCATACTACTTATTCTCTCAGTTTCTGTAGCATCCTTTATAAATGTATATTGTAACCTTTCATACCATAATGAAGTTGTCTTGGTCTTTTTATTTTGTATTCCTGCTCCTGATAACTGTAAGCATATAATCGAATCATTGTTATATAAATATTTTAATACATGAGGGTATAAATAAATAAATGGATGGAAAGAGTAGAATAAGAAGGAATGGCCTATTGGGAGGGTGAAACATGAATATTACGAGTTCAAGACCAGGCTCAGCTGGATAGTGAGTTCTACACTGGGCCATATGAGACCTTGACATCCTCTTCACCTCCCAAAAAAGAAGGAGGGAATGGAGAAAGATGATGATGAGGCGTGGCTAAAAGAGACGTTTCTGGAGCCTCAGTTTTTATTTCAGCTCTGGATTTTTTGTGTCATTTAATACTTTACTTCTGACTGTGTTGTTTAATATTTTTACATTCCCCCAATCATAAACTAGGACTAATGATGGTGTTAACTTTGTAGTGTTCTACTGAGAGTTAAGTGGGTTGAAATATGTATAATGCTGTCAGAATAGTACATATGGAACAGTAACTTCTGGGTGTGAAAGGTAGGTTTTCTACTATATTGTTGATTTTTTTAGTTTGATAATATATTCCTGATGATTTAGAATTTACAGACATGTTAGCTATCAAGAATATTGAAGAGAGTCCTTAAAAGTTGTGATAAAGATTCTAAAGTTGATGATGTGGAGAGGGACTTCTTAAGTGGGGTGGGGAAAGACTCAGCCATCCCTCAAGGGCTCGGCACTGGGAGTTTGACTATGCTCCAGTGAGTATATGGGCAATGTAAATTGGACTTGGTGTGGGTTTGTTTGGTTTTGTTTTTTTTGAGGGTGGTGGGGCACAAAGGTGGAAAGTTGGACCTGTGAGGAATGAGAAGCAAGTGTGATCAGGGTGCATTGTATGAAGTTCCTAAATAATTAATAAAAATATTATGTTGGGGAGAAAAAAGAGAGAGGACATAATATACCTCAAAATAGCTTCAAGAACTACCTGAAACCAACAGGGTTCACTCTGCTTAACTTCCATGAAGAAACTAAGTCATTCATGCTGCATAAAAGAGGTTTTCACAAACTGAGCCACCAAGATAGGACGGTCTTTAATCTGTAGCTATACCTACATGTGTGCAGTGTGCTCTGGGTGTGTGGTTTTCATAAGCTGTTTCTCATGCTGGTTTGACGTTACATAATGGCAACTGTCTTTGAATACCTTTGGCTCCAGTAAGCAACCCCTCCCCCTTATTTCTGTAAGTAACCTCAATAAAGTTCATTGCTTCAGCAGCAACAACAAAAAGAATAATGTTACCTTTATGCATTTACGTTTAAACTGAGTGTTAAGGTGATGTTTGAATCACAGGAGTTGTTTAACATGCTCTGGATTCTCTCTTTGTATAGGGTTCTATGGAGCAAGTCAGTTCTCATTTCTTGGAGCAGACTCTTGACAAGAAGCTGATGTCAGATCTGAGGGTAACTTGACTTCTTTGTTTAAACTGGGTTTCTATAGTCAACATCAGTGTAACTATATGTTGGACTGTGTTGATTTAATTTAACAGTCCATACATTTGTTACATTAATGTAGGTTATTAGGTCACATTTTAATTCAAAATTATAGTAACTTGAACCAAATTACAAGCAACATCATGAATTTCATTCTGTAATAAAATACTTTGCAAAGGTTATGTTAAACAAGAGGTAGGATTTACTTTCTGCTCCTTATAAATTATGGCAGTCTGATATTTTGTGTGACATGTAACATGGTAGAATTCCTTTCTAGTACAGCTCCCGTGGATGAGTGAGTGGAGTAGTGACCCCCTTGTCTGGACAGTAACCAGCTGCTTCAGGGGCACACCTTAGACATTGACTGTGACGTTCTTTGACGTGGTTGGCAAGATGAAGCATGACCCAACGTAATGTGTGCACTCACTGTCAGTACCTTAGTTTTAAAATATAACTTTATAACAGTTACTGAGTGTTTTATAAATATAGGAGGAAATAGCTTATAGTCCCAGTAGCTTTAGCAATTTTGATATCTTCTATAGCTTTTTGAATGTGTGTTTTAAACACTGAGCCTTAAGTATATACTTAGAGTCTTTAGCGACTGTATACATTGTTAGGTACATGTGCTCTCCCCCTTTAGCCTTTTCGCTGTGCTAGGCTCATAGATTCTCCTGACTTTTCACCACTGTAAACCATAGAAAGGATGTTATTTTAGTGTCCTTTGAGACCTTTTCTTTTTTAAGTTGTTCCATAAGAAAAATCCTACATAATGGTTCTGGAGTTGTTGATGTACGCATGTTATACACAGTGCTATGTAGCCTTCCTTGGGTCGAGTTGTATTTGAGTATGTGTTTGGTAGACTAGGGGGAAGGGTAAGGAAGGACGTGTGATGAATGAGAGGAGATGAACAATTCTGGTTTCCAAGACACATTGCAAGGTGCAGGCTGCATATGGGACATGACCCATATCCTTATAGACTGATCCATTGATGCTTCTGAAATGACCATCCATGAGTCATGGGCTCATTTCTAAGATGAATAAGAATTTTTGTATGAAGCAGAGTGGCAGTTACTTATTTAGGATGAGAACCATACCTGTCAAATGTGCTGGTCATCTCCTTTTGCTCACCAGTATGCTCTCCCTAGGTGATCGTTTCTGCTGTAGAGAGACAATCAATGTTTTCCTTTCTTTTTTTTTTTTGGAGTCAGGGTTTTCCTACCTAGCTCTTCTGCAACTCTATTTGTAAATGAGACTGGCCTTGAACCCAGAGAGATCCACCTGCCTCTGCCTCCCAAGCGCTGGGATTAAAGGTGTGGATCACCACCACTGGCAAGACTGTTTTCTAATGAGACTGAAAAACTATTGTTTTTAGAGTGGGCATATTTTCTGTTGAGACAGTGTTTGAAGAGGCACTGCTCTTGTTTGCCCCTTAGGTTCTTCTTTTCCTGTGTTTAATGACAAGCATAGCCACCTGTCCAGTCAACACTGTCTAGGTTACTGGAAGCTATTAGAAACTTGTGAAGCTTTTGTCTTATTTTAAGTTGGATTTGCATTTCTCTGCTCTGAAGTTGTCTTCAAGGGCAGTTTGTTGCTTACTTGCTCTCTGTTTTAGGTACACCTAAGTGTTCTTCTGCAAGTAGTAATTGTTATTGTCTTCTACAGAGGAAACGTACGGCACATGAGCGTGCCAAGGAACTTTACAGTTCAGGGGAGTTTTCCAGTGGCAGGAAATGGGGAGATGATGCTCCCAAGGAAGAAATAGATACAGGGGCCGTGAACTTGATAGAGTCAGGAGCATGTGGAGCCTTTGTTCATGGGCTGGAAGATGAAATGTATGGTAAGTATAGACCTTGTTTTGTGTGCATCACCCGCCCCTGTCAGACAGCTCAGCAGGGGAAGGCACTTCCTGAGCTTGTCTGGAGCCCTGACCACTGAGTCCTGAGATCTCCGGAACCCACATAAAAGGTAGAGGAGAGAGCTGACTCCAGCATCGTCCTTTCACCTCTACAAGTGTGCCATGGCCCTCGTATCTCCCTTACACTCATATCACACATGCAAATAGAATTTATAAAGTGCACCTTTTTGTTTAGCCTTGTAATGACTATGTAAAGTACCTATTATGAAGGAGAGGTTAAGGTCCAACAAGTATAATGCAGTGGTTAAATTCACATTTTAGCATTTCTATAAAGTGGGGATGATAATAATAAACATTTTTCTGAGCTGTAAAAATTAAGTGAGATTCTGTATACATAAAGTACTTGATATGATACATGATATGCTTATAGTAAGCACTTAGTAATAAAAAGTCACATTAATAATACTAATTTAGTTACTTAGAGAGCAAGACTTAAATTCAAGTGTTTGTGACTAGAAAGTCTTAATTCTATCTTCCTTTGGCCTTTGTGAAAAGTGTTCTTTCACATTATCTATCTGTCTACCTACCTATCTACCTACCTACCTACCTACCTACCTGACTCTGCCTGTCTGTCTGTCTGTCTGTCTGTCTAATGGAGTCTTACTGTATATCCCTGGCTGGCCTAGAACTTGCTACATAGACTAGGTCAGTCTTGAAGTCAGAGACCTCCCTTCCTCTGCCTCCTCAATGCTGGGATTGAAGGTATGCATCACCACACCTGTCCAGTTATTCCTTAAAGCTTTTCTGGTTCCACATATGCTTTATGATGCTGTAGTTTTTCTACGGTGTCCCTCTTCATCCCCCCATTGTGTTTTGCTGTGAGAAGTATTTTCCCATTTTGCTTTTTCTTCCTCATTTCCCCTTTCCTTTCCCTTCTCTTTGTGAGAGAAGAGTAGAGAATGAAAATGGCCTGAGTGAGAAGGAATCCATGTTTTTTATGGCTCTTACATAGTGTTCAGTTCAATGTGTTTTTGTTTTGTTTTTTCATATTTCAGAGGTCCGCATTGCTGCGGTGGAGGCTCTGTGTATGCTGGCCCAGTCTTCGCCCTCTTTTGCTGAAAAGTGCCTTGACTTCCTAGTTGACATGTTCAATGATGAAATTGAGGAAGTACGTCTACAGTCCATACATACCATGAGAAAAATCTCTAACAATATCACCCTCCGAGAAGATCAGCTTGATACTGTCCTGGCTGTGTTAGAGGTGAGTGTTTCTACCTGGTCATTCATTTCTTCATCAGATACCCATGAGGCTGTCCTCCCTTAAAACCAGGTATTGTTTTGAGCACTGGTCAGTACATCAGACAGCACAGTTCTGCCATCTTACTGTATTCCTGCCCAAAGTGGAGCTGGATATTGGTGGGAAATATGAATAAGCTTGCTATGGCTGTGACCAGGGAAGGGAGTAAGAGTGTCTAACTTGATCTGGCTGAGTCAAGGAGACAGGGAACATGCTGTGAGGACACTGTGGGAAAAGGAGACATAAGGAGCCATTGACTAGGTAGAAAGAACCAGAGGTTAGAAAACACAAGACACCTAGGAGCTCAGAGGTGTTCATAGTGGCGGGAGCATACAGCTGAAGATCTGAGGGAGGGTGGGGAAGTGCCTGGAGCTAAGGTAGTAGATACATAGTGAAGAATGCTTTCCACCTACGTTTTTATTCCTTTTAGCTGCTGTAGCAGGAAAGAGTCTTAGATCTCAGTTCTTTCCACCACATGGTTTTATAGAGAAATAATTTGTCTGAGGTCACATAGTCAATTTAAGTGGTTGCTCATACAAAGTCTCACTTCCTTGGCTGTAGAACTTGTGTCTTTGGGTTATTTTTCTGAAGTGTCTGGGTCCACGTGCATTTACTGACATTGGCTTCTCACTGTTAATAAGTGGGATCTGGCATCAGCCCCTCACCTACACCCATCAAAGGAAGAACAAATTTGATACCTCACTATTAGCATAATTATTTCAGATTCCTGCTGCATTTTTTTAAAGATGAACAGTTTTCTTTTTTTTTTAATTATTTATTTATCTTATGTGTGCATTGGTGTTTTGCCTGCTTGTATGTCTGTGTGAGGATGTTGGATCTCCAGGAACTGGAGTCATGGTTGTGAGCTGCTGTGTGGGTGCTGGCAATTGAATCAGGTCCTCTGAAAGAGCAGCCTGTACTCTTAAGCACTGAGCCATCTCTCTACCCCTCCTGCTGTATTCTCTATAAAACAGAGTGCTTTTAAAAAGTCCCTACCACTTTTCCTGAGCACTGAGTTTCATAGCACCTTTTTAAAAAATTTTCCTGAATTCACACCTTTATTTATAAATAAATTTGTGATTCTAAGAAGGCATATTTATACTGTCTCAAGTTTGTCATGGGTAGTCTCTCTCTCTCCTTTTTACTTTGTTTTGTTTTCTAGACAGTGCCTCACACTGGTTAGAACTCACTGTATCCTAGGCTGGCTTTGAACCTAAGACTGTCCTCCTCTTCAGCCTCCTCAGTGATGAGAATCATAGACTTGAGCCATCTGCCTGTCATTTTAGTTTTCTGTATCATGGTTCCTGACCTTGAGTTTTGTCCTATAATCACTTCTGTGTCTTCATGCCTTTCCTTACTACATGGCAGACAGAAATACTAAAGACAAGAGGTAAAAGGAAAGATCAAAGAAAGGACTGGCAGCTTACTCAGATCTGCCTGACTCCAAACTCTAGCAACTTAACCATAAGATGATGCTTCCTGTATGAGTGAGTCTCCATTGCAGACCATGGAAGCTATAGTGATGTTCTGGAGAAATAATGTTCAAACTAGCAAGAAAGCAATTTTAATTTATGTGTTTCTTAAGGACTATATCATTGCCAGTTATATAGTTAACTTGTGCAGATTTGTTTTAAGAAATATTGGCCAAGCATTCACTATGACTAAGTCACTAGACTGATCCAGAAAAGAACATAATAAAAGTCATCACAGAGTGACTGTACTTACAGAGTTAATGATCTCATCGGGGGGATAAAACAAACAGATAAACCCGATAGACATGATAAAAGAAGAAAAATAAAAAGGAGACATATAAGACTGGTATTTAATATGCATCAAAGATTGACAGGGGAACCCTTCTTAGATCAATAAAATGAGGTTTTTCCAGGAATTTTAGCTAGCATATTTCTAAATATTTTTTTCATATGCACATCCTAAATGGCAAAGTTGTCATGGAGAAGGGACTGGTGTATGGAACATGAGTCACTGTTGCTAATTATTACCTTTCTTTTCTTCTCTTCTGAAAAAGGATTCATCCAGAGATATTAGAGAGGCTCTTCATGAACTCTTATGCTGTACGAATGTCTCAACAAAAGAAGGGATTCATCTTGCACTGGTGGAGCTACTTAAAAACCTAACCAAGTACCCTACTGACAGGGACTCCATATGGAAGTAAGACACTTACCTCATTGCTAAGTCTCGTCAAAAGAAAGCTGTACAACACACGTTATTTGGTGGCTCCTCCTAGATTAGGTGTAGCCCTCAGTTTCACCTTTAATTTAGAACCTGGGTTCACCCTTTCCAAATGCTTAAGAATCAGATTCCTAAAATAAATATCTCATATTAGGTTATATGTTCCCACCCACCTACCTCATAAATACAGTGTACCTGTCATGTATGGACTGTCAAGTCTCAGGGTTTTAGAGATGAATCTTAGGTTTCCCTTTTCTCATATAATGCCTTTGTCACTTTTCCACATTGTACAGCATTGTGACCATGATCACTGAGTCTAGAGGTAGAGCTGCCATTTGGTTTTCAGATAGGAGATCTCATTCAATTTTCCACCCATCACCGTCAGCTTTACTGACTTCAGTCAGACTATTAATACTGCTTGTTATAGTATTAATACTACTAATATTCTATGTGAAGAACTACCTGTATAAATGTAATATAAAATATGTGTTTTAATATTTTACATATTTCAGTGACTTTATCTGAAGTCATTCCAAAAGGGAAAAAAAAATCACTGAAGTCCTATCAGCTGCACACTCTGTCTGATCTGGAATGTGAAAAGTGTTTCATTTGACCTCTTATTACCTACATTGCTGGTTACCTTTGTGTCAGCTGGCTAGTAAGAGCAGACTTTAGCACTTACATTTCTTCTTGTGTGAAGACAGGTGTGTGTGTGTGTGTGTGTGTGTGTGTGTGTGTGTGTGTGTGAGAGAGAGAGAGAGAGAGAGAGAGAGAGACAGACAGAGAATGTGTATGTGAGAAAGAGAGAGAGAGAATATGATGTTGGGTAGCTTCCTCCATGTTGCTTTCCACTTTACTTAATTTTTAAAAATTGTTTTATGTGTATGGATGTTCTCCTGCATGTATACCGCTTGCATGGCTGATGCCCTTGGAGACCAGAAGAGAGCCTTTAAAACCCTTGGAACTGGAATCACAGATGATTGTAAGGTGCCATGGGGGTGCTGGAATCAAACCCTGCATCATCTGGAAGAGCAGCCAGTGTTCTTAACCAATGAGCCATCTCTTCAGGCCTTTTATTTTTTGAGACCTTGTCTCTTATAGAATCCAGAGCTTATTACCTGGACTACCTGGCCAACAGGTTCCCAGTCTGCTAAGTGCCAGGATTGCAAGCACAAACTGTCCAGTTTCATGTTTTGATGTTTGCATGTGTGCTCGGGGTTTCTGTCCATAGGCTTCAAGCTTTTTACCACCCTTTCAGGACCCCTTTGTAATTCAGTGGAGCCAAGCGATTTACACTTCTAACCAGAACTTAAGAAACAAGATTGCCTCGCTCATGTACGTTGTAAAGCTTGGAAAAGCCCTTCCTTTCACTATAATAGCTAATTATTACTGGGTTCTAACTCATAACACTCCTAAGTACTTTGCTTTTTTTTTTTTCTCATTTACATCCTATTTTATAAACAACCTGCTCAAGACTACATAGTTTCAGGACATCCCCTAGATATCAATTGTGTTATTTTGATAACAAGTTTTAAAAAAAAAAAAATCTGGCTCAAATCATCTTAAATTTTAAAAATCTAATTTTTACATAACAATACATTATAAATTTGTTTCAGGATTGACCAGCTTGTCAGAGAGAGTCCTGGCTGATGACTGTACTTGGCTTTCTCCTCATAGCTGCAAGATGGTTGCTTCATAAGATAGCATCTGAAGACCCAAAGGAAGGGGTGTTCCCTTCATGCGTTTCCTTTTATGTGCTTAGAGAGTCATTACTGAGCAGCTCCCCAGCACACTTTTCTTGCTCCATTTACCAGAATTGAGTTACTTGACTACTAGCAAACCAACTGCTGGAAATGATGGGAATGCTGGGGTGGGTTGAACCAATAGCAAAGCAGCCCTTGGGCTGGCCATCCTCTCTCAGCACTTTACTGTTTTCCTGGGGCCCGAGGAATCAGTTTTCTTGGCAAGGAAGATGGAGGAACTGGCTGTTGTTAAGCAGCCAGTAATCTGGAGCCTGGAGAGATGGCTCAGCGGTTAAGAGCACTGACTCCCCTTCCAGAGGTCCTGAGTTCAATTCTCAGCAACCATAACCATCTGTAATGGGATCTAATGTTCTCTCTGGCGTGTATGAAGACAGCGACAGTGAACTTACATAAAGCAAACAAACAAAAACCAACCAGTAATGTGCATTTGAGCTCTTCTGATTTCATGATAGCCATTTCTAGATGAATTAGCTGAGTTCCTGAATAATTGGATGACTTACCTGAAGTTGTAGTGTTGTGGAAAGTGGATAATTAGAAGTTTCCATACCAATCAGGCTTTCTGATCTAGTTCCTGCGAGTGTTGAGGCACTTGTTAATTTACTTATGTGATTCCTCTTTCTTTCAGGTGCTTGAAGTTTCTGGGAAGCCGGCATCCGACCCTGGTGCTTCCTTTGGTGCCAGAGCTCCTGAGCACTCACCCATTTTTTGATACTGCAGAACCAGACATGGATGATCCAGCTTGTATCCTCTATGCTTAGTTCAGATGGGCCCTGCTGTCTTAGCAGAGGGCAGTGGATTCTTCGGTGGTCTGAATTTTACTTACAATGTTTTCTTTTGGTGCTGCAGTATGTCAGAGGGACTCTGGTGGCTGTTCCTGGCTTTCATTGTTTTTATAGTAATTCATCTTTGCTGTTTAATAGCAACAGATATTACTACCTTTTATTCACCACTTCATACGTTGCACATATTCATTATATATTTTGTAAAATTTATTATGTCTTGCCACACAGCCTTGGGAGGGGAAGAAGAGCACAAGAGGATATTTATTTATTTATTTATTTATTTAAAGACAAAATTGAGTTTTAAATAACTCAAAAAAAAATCAGATCTGCAGCCAGATGTTATGCCATACACTGTGGGCTGCTGCAAAAGTTTGAGGCAAACCTGTCCCACATCTAAGATACATTGTGAAACTGTTTCGTTTTTAAGATTGGAGTAGGGGAAGAGGCTGCAGATGTAGCTTAGTGGGAGAGGTCACGGATGGGCTTGAATAATATAGGCATGGTTTTCCCTCCTCTTCCACCACAACAAAGGAAGAAACAAAAGCTCAAATAGATCTGCCTTTAAAGCTTGAAGTGTCTGATTTTAAAGCTTATATACTTGCCTGTGTCTTGAACCATGCTTGCTCTGACCTGCAGCCTAAGGGCAGTGCTGCCGGGAGGTAGGGCATACTCACTGCTTCTAGTTAAACTTCAGTGGGTTTTGGTTTTGCAGTGGAGTATGACGAGGGACTGGGTTGTTTTCCAGCAGTGAGACTGGAACTACATTCACACCAGTACATCGCACGCTCCCTAGGTCTCTCTTGTTCCATGTGTAGATCCAGATGCAGCATGACTTTTAGGGATCATATTCAAACATAATCATCCAAACACTTGAATACGAGGAGACCATTGCATTCTCCTTTAGTCCTGTTTACCTGTGTGTTGGGTTTGTTTATTCATTTAGGCAGGGTATTATGAAGCCCACCTTGGCTTTGAGCCTGACTTCCTGATCCTCCTGAGTGCTATTACCTGAGCTTACAGCCATGCCCGAGTGTGTGATTCTGAGAATTGCACCCAGAGCTGCTTACATGTCAGGCAGGTGTTCAACAGCTGGGCTCCAGCCCTGATTTTGCACTGTTGTGATTATTGCAAATTGTGGTTCTTTAATGGAAACTTTGGAAATAGGAAGTGCAATGACAGGTTATATAGGCAAACCTTAATCTTTTATATTCTAAGTTCACTTAACCGACTTATGTATCAGACATTGCAGTTTTAGTTCTTATCTTCAATGCTGCTAAAACCTGTCCTACAATGCCAGCACTGTTCTCAGACCACACCCTCAGGCACTATGCCTACCTCCGAGACAGCCTTTCTCATCTGGTTCCTGCTTTGAGGGTATGTTGAAAGAAGTTTGGTTTGTTGATTTTTGGTACCTTGTAGTTATTAAATAGCACTAAGCAGACTGCATAGTCTATGGAAATCCATCTATCACCCATTCTTTTTTATCTTGGGCTTTGTTAGTCTGTGCTTCAAACATTTTTATTTTGAGTCTAGGTCTTACTGTGTAGTCTAGGCTGGCCTTGAACTTGCAAACCTTTTGCCTCAGTCTCCCCAGTACTGGGATTGCAGTAGTGCTGCTGTGCTTGACTTCCTGTGCTCCAGCTTCTGTGGGCAAGTTCCCCCCACCATGGTCCTCCTTCCTGCCTTCTCTCCTGCCCTTCCTCCCTCTCTTCCTTCTCCTCTTCTTCACCTCTCTCTTTCTCTCCATCTTTGTGCTAAATATACAATCAAGGACACTTGCCTATCAATTCTTAGTTATATAATGTTAGACAAGAAGAATCTATAGCAATAGATTACTAAGGGTAAACTTGAGATATTTATTTACTGTGTGCATATGTGTGTAGAAGGGTATGCATGTGCTGTGACATGCATGTGGATGGAGGTCAGCTAGTGGGAGTCAGTTCTCTACCATGTTGATTGTGTCTGTATGTGAGTTCATGATGCCAAGGCACCTATATATGTACAGATCAGAAGACATGTTTTGGGAGTTGCCTCTGTCCCACCACTTAAGACTCAGGGGCAAATTCAAGTCCTTGGGCTTAATGGTGAGTTTCGTTACTCGCTGAGCCATCTCACTGGCCCTCCATCTTTTTCTTTTTTTCTTTTTTTTTTTTTTTTTTCTTTTTGAGACAGGGTTTCTCTGTGTAGTTCTGGCTGTTCTGGAACTCACTCTGTAGACCAGGCTGGCCTCGAACTCAGAAATCCGCCTGCCTCTGCCTCCCAAGTGCTGGGATTAAAGGCGTGCGCCACCACCGCCCGGCCCATCTTTTTCTTAAATAGTAACTTCTAACAATTAAAATGGGAATTACAATTACCCTTATATAAAACATTTTATCACATGCTTCCTAAACTTATTTCAGAATAAATTTATCAATTTCTCATTAAATGAAACACACAGATTAACTCTTAGTTCTAGTCCTATGCTCAGCAACAGAAATGCAATATATTCTCTTTTTTCCTACCGTGTTATTGGGTGGGTCATGTTAGCATTCTCGTTTATATTTGTGCCTGCCTTCCTAGCCTTTTTCCTTGTGTTCCTCCCCTCCGGCCTCTCTCTCTCTCTCTCTCTCTCTCTCTCTCTCTCTCTCTCTCTCTCCCTCCCTCCCTCCCTCCCTCCCCCTCCCTCCCTCCCTCCCTCCCTCCCTGTGTGTGTGTGTGTGTGTGTGTGTATGAGAGAGAGAGGATAGGAAAGGAGGGAGGGAGAGAAAGAGGGAGAGGGAGAGAGAGCACATAAATTTGAGCCACAGAATTTGCTGCTACTGTTGTCCCACTATTTTCTTAGTTACCAGGGAGAAAACTGGTGTCCTCCACTGTCTCCTCTAACATCACCCCCCTTGAAGACCCTTCCCAGCACTTCCTGCAGCAAAGCCTTGAAAGGGTGTATAGTGTTCAGCACTTGGATCCTCAGGGGGCCCAGGAGCTGCTGGAATTCACCATCAGGTAAGCAGTCTTTGTCTCCTTCCTCTGAGAGCTACCATTCTCTCATGCTCAGTCTGATTGCTTTGAATTTCACTCATTTCTGATTGTCGGCCTTAGCCTTGAGTGGTTTTGAGCTTTGTTTATATTTGGATTAGATTATAGTAGGTTATTGTTTTTAATGCTGTTTATTCATGAGTCAAAGAGCAGTGCAAATAGAAACAGTTACAAAGAGCACACGCCTTTAGTCCCAGCACTTGGGAGGCAGAGGCAGGTGGATCTCTGTGAGTTCGAGGCCACCCTAGTTTACAGAACAAGTTCCAGGACAGTCAAGACCACACAGAGAAACCCTATCTCAGGGAAAAAACAAACCGGAAAGAAAGAGTTACAAGACACTTTAATCCTTTCTTTCTGTGAATTAGTTAGATGAGTGACAGAAGCTCAGAGGAACGATGGTTTAGTAAGACAGAAGGTTCACCCTCCCTTAGCCTCACAGGGCTGAGATCATCATGGGTCCATGCTCATTTTTCCTGTATCTGCTTCTGCTTCCTGTGCTGTCTGCCTGGCAATCTCACTATCACTATTTCTAGTCTACTTTTACCTGTGGGAAGAGAAGGCCTTCATTCTGCATCTCTTACTTTGAAAGACATGTCTCAAAAGGTGTATCTTCTAGTTTTCCATAATGTTGACTGGAAACAGTCACATGATTCTATCTCTCATTAGGGAGCCTGGGTCAGTGATCTGTATTCTAGGTGACTAGTCTGTGTGTAATGATGGCTTTATTAGGAAGATGCTCTGCTGGACAACATGGTCCATATAATGGGAAATATTGTCTGACCAACCTTTTTCAGCAAGTTTGCTGACACTTTTGTATGCTACAGGCCAGCCATGGTTCTGGGAGCCAGGATTCCACTGTTCTTAGTAGCTGTGTGAAGTGGACTTCAGCTCTGTGTTTCTTTTCTCCTTCTCCATGATAGTGTCTACTTTTGGAGACCACTAAAAGAAGCTTCTGGCCCCAAGCCCAGGAAAATAAGCTTTGGTTCCTGATTCATTCCCATCTAATTAAGCATTTAGGGCTTGTCTTTGATGGTTTATCCTGTTGGCACTAAAGCAAATGCAGAATGCATAAAAATAAGCCAGCTTGTTTAGCTTCTTTAGCTGTGGTACTGTTAGTAGGTCTCAGTAAACACCTGAAAGTAAATAAGTGGGGAATTATATGATTATGGTTAAAGAGAAGGATTTTAGAGTCAGACAGGCCTGGGTTTGTGTCCTGGTTTTGCCATTTTTTAATTCTGTGACCTTGGGAAAACCAGGTAATGTTAGTCTTTGGTTTCATGTCCATGAGACAGATTAACTACAGTTCATGTTGTGAGGATTAAATGAATTCAAGTAAGGAAATACCTAGCAACAGTACAGTTGCACACAGAAATTGCTCTTTGTACCTTTCACTTTAAAGGGTTCACAGTCTTACAATGGATGTGTAGACCAAGGCTTCCTGACGTAAAGAGGGACATAAGGACATACTGGGATATAGAGGACTTTGCCCGTGTCTAGCAGTTAACATTTTTGCCTGTCAGTAGTTGAGGTTTCTCACAGCTAATTGGGTGGGGTTGTAACTTGTTCTGTGAAACTGAGAACCATTGCTGCACTCCAGGGGCAGTGGACTAACATGAGACCTGGAGGCACTGAGTGCATGATCAGCTTGGCAGTGGCTTTTAATAGTAACAGAGGGCAGAATCTTGCTGACAGTAGTTGCTTTAGAAGTAGAATGGGTCTGAACTTCTCTTGGAAGAGACACATTGGAGAAGTGAATGGCAGAGACTAGCTGGCCACCAAAATTATAGTTCATAGACATGGACAACCCAGGGTCTTTACTTCTATGTGACTGTGCTCTTCAGGACAGAACAGACCACTCAAACATAGGAGACGATATTATCCATAGACATCCTGTCTTCAGTCACTGGCTAGATTTGCTCTGGGCTTGGTTGTGGGCACCTCCTTCCTACCAGCAGGGTGTCTAGGAGGCAACATTAATTATCATGATGCTGCCCACTGAGCATGAGATTAAAGTGAGGTGCTAGTTCAATAGACAATTTTGTCCAGGCTACAAAGTAATTTGCTGTGCCTGAAATCGCTTCTCAAGTGATCCAAACTTTCAGCTTTCCTTGGAAATTTTATGTATAGCAGTTTTATGTTGCCGGGCGGTGGTGGCGCACGCCTTTAATCCCAGCACTTGGGAGGCAGAGGCAGGCGGATTTCTGAGTTCAAGGCCAGCCTGGTCTACAGAGTGAGTTCCAGGACAGCCCGGGCTACACAGAGAAACCCTGTCTCGAAAAACAAAAACAAAACAAAACAAAAAAGAAGTTTTATGTTGCCATTGAAAAATAATGAGGCAGGGGCTTGAGAGGTGACTCAGAAGGTAAACTGCTCTCTGAGCAGGACCTGAGTTTAGATCACCAGTACCCACATTTAAAAGACAGGGCAGTGGCAGGGCATGGGCCTGTAATCCTGGCTCTTGGAAGCAAAGACAGGAGGGTCCCAGACTCGTGTCAGTCGGTGAGCTCCAGGTGCTGTGAGAGCCACGACACAGGAAGACATCTTGGCCTCTGGTAACATGCACTAGTCGGCTTAGTTGGATCCAACTCACTACCTAGAGGTGGGTTTGAGGGTAATGCTTTCTGAAACAGAATCAGAGCTCAGTTAAAAGTGGAAAATGGCTAAGTATTTATTTGGGTGTTTTTTTGTTTGTTTTTGTTTTTTTCGAGACAGGGTTTCTCTGTGTAGCCCTGGCTGTCCTGGAACTCACTCTGTAGACCAGGCTGGCCTCGAACTCAGAAATCCGCCTGCCTGGGCCTCCCAAGTGCTGGGAATAAAGGCGTGCACCGCCACCGCCCGGCTTGGCTAAGTATTTATGTATCTATATTTTTTTTTACACATTTTATATATGCATGCTTTGCCTGCTTGTGCAAATGTGTGCACTACCTCTGTGTCTGGTGCTTTCTGGGTTTACAAGATGTTGTATTTCTGGAGCTGCAGTTAAGGATAGTTGTGAACTGCCATGTGGGTGCTGAGAACCAAACTTGGATCCTCTACAAGAGCAACAAATGCTTTACCCACTGAACTAGCTCTCCAATCCTGTGTATTGTTACCCATAGAACTGTGAAAATATTTTTAAGTTTTTAAGAATATCTTTCTATATAGCCTTGGCTGTTCTAGATCTCACTGTGTAGACCAGGCAGACCTTAAACTCACAGAGATCTGCCTGCTTCTGCCTCCCAAGTGCTGGGATTAAAGGTGTGCAGCATTATCAATTTTTTTTTTTTTTTACAGTCTTTATTGACTTTTTTTTTTTTTTCGCCCAGGAAATCTCTGGGCTGTCCTGCTTCTGGTTCCTAGCAGTCTCAGTTGTGGGCTCCCTCTCGTGGCCTGGGCCTCAAGTTGGGCCAGAAAATGGTTGGCCACTGCCATAGGTCCTGTGCCACCATTATCCTAGCACATCTTGAAGACAGGAGAAGTTGTAGGTTGAAGGTTTTGTGGCTGGGTTGATGTCCTAGTCCACTGCTGGGAGCCTTGCCTGCTTATAGAAGGTGGTCAGTTCAGGCTCATATCCCCCGTTTCTAGGAGACTTCGCTAAGATCACTCCTTATTCCAGGGTCATTCCAGGGAGTTTCCACTGGACTAGTTTTCTACATCATTCCCCTAAATACCCCTCAATTCCAGTCCTTTCTCCCAGTACTCTCTTCCTCTGTCCATCTTACCCTCCCACCCCCTCCCTTACCTGATCCCTCCTGTTCCCATCTCCCCACACCCTTAGTCCTCCCACAGAACCTGATCTGTTTCCCCTCCCCATACTAGGGAGATCCATATGTTCCCCCTTGATCCCTCCTTGTTATTTAGCCTCTCTGGGTCTGTAGATTGTAGTGTTAATATCCTTACTTAACAGCTGATGTCTGCTTACAAGTGAGTACATGCCATGTTTGCCTTTCTGGGTCTAGGTTATCTCACTCAGGATTGTCTTTAGTAGTAGTAGTTGAATCCATTTGCCTACAACTTCCAAAATGTCATTGTTTTTAGACTTTCTTTTTTTTTTTTTTTTCTTTTCAGACAGGGTTTCTCTGTGTAGCCCTGGCTGTCCTGGAACTCACTCTGTAGACCAGGCTGGCCTAGCACCCAGAAATCCGCCTGCCTCCGCCTCCCAAGTGCTGGGATTAAAGGCGTGCGCCACCACCGCCCAGCAAATGTCATTGTTTTTAACAGCTGAGTAATACTTAACCGTGTAAATATACTACATTTTCTTTATCCATTCTTTGGTTGAGGGACATCTGGGTTATTTACACCTTCTGGCTATTATGAATAAAGCCTCAATAAACATGGCGGAGCAAGTGTCCTTGTAGTAGGATGAAGTGTCCTTTGGGTATATCCCAGAGTAATATAGCTGAGTTTTGAGGTAAATTGATTCCTACTTTTCTAAGGAACTGCCATACTGATTTCTATAGTAGCTCTACAAGTTTGCATTCCCACTAACAATGGAGGTGTTTTCCTTGCTCCACATCTGGGCCAGCATGAGCTGTCACTTGTGTTTTTGATCTTAGCCATTCTGACAGGTCTAAGATAGAATCTCAAAGTCGTTTTGATTTGCATTTCCCTGATGAATAAGGATGTTGAATATTTCTTTAAGTGTTCTCAGCCATTTGAGATTCCATTTTGTTTTTAATAGACTTAAAGTATTTTATTGGCTGTACCATAATTTACTTAGCAATATTTCTCTCATGGATCCTTAGTTGGTCACTGAGTTTTTATATAACAATTTACATAGCAATGAATGTTACTGGGCATAAATCATTTCTGTTGACTATTTCCTGAAGGATTATTTCTCAGCATAAAACTTTTGATGAAAAAATAAGACTTTATAATAGTAGTCGTAGTCATAAATTTTTTGCAACCTACTTTTAATAAGTGTTCAACCTCTCCTCTAGCCCACCACCCAGCAGAGGCAGTGGAAGACAAAAGTTATTAGAATATGTGGGAAGTGGACTTGTCCAGCAATAGTTCTTTGAGGGCAAGCTCTGTCTTCTTTGGCAGAGTTCAGTCCTGTAGCAAACACCAACTACGACTCAGCAGCTGCAGACCAGTCCTCTAGGCAGGCAGACACCACTCTCAACCCAGCAGTTGAAGTTTAGTCTTGAAGAAAGCACAAGGCCTGCCAACCAGCCCGACGTGAGACCTTGGAAGCAGCAAGCTGGCACCACAGGAACCTCATGAGCAGTGCTTGGGCAAGCTTCTCTCTGGCATCACTATTAGTGGAGATCAACAACATTATTTAAGGCGAACTAATACGTGAGAATTGTTAGGGAAGAATAGCAAGGCAGAGCAAACCAAACCAGTGCTCAGTGCTCCTCTCCAACTGTCTGTGGAGAGGAGCTGTCTGTTACATTTATGCTCCTTCACCACGAGTCCTTTCATGTATTTGCTATATCAAAACATCCTTCCACCTGTGTCTGCCTCAGGAGAACATTCTTTCCTGTGTCCCAGTAAAACGTCATTTGGCATAACGGATTTTCCAAGCAAACCAGAAGTTTCCACTTCAAGTAGTTATGTTTTACAAGTGAGTGTATAAGAATAAACTGCTTTTTAAATTTTTAAAATAGGGGCTGGGAGATGTGTGGCCTGATTTCATCATAGCCACTCCAGCACTGGCCTGTCACTTGGACTTGGACCAGGTACCAGCTGTAAAGTGGCTAAACAGTTGTGACTTGACCTTCACATTATTTGTGGCTTTATCCTTCTGCTCTGTTTGACCTGAGTTGGTTTTCTTTTGTGTGTGTTTGTTTCTACTGTAGAGATTTGCAAAGACTTGGAGAACTTCAGTCTGCATTGGCAGGGGTGGCCGACTTCTCTGCCGCCTATCTTCAGTGTCAGCTGCTCCTCATTAAGGTTGGTTTGGGTCTAGTGTGTTTATGATTTTTGAAGCTAGTAATGAACTTGAATTGATCCAGCAGTGTCTGAGACCCTAAGTAGTAAAACTTTCTATTCTGTGAAACCATCCAACAATGGAAAATCACAAGTCTACAGTATTTTGTATTCTATTTAAACAAATATTAACTCTTTCTCTTGCTTTGATGAAACACCTTGACCAAAACCAACTTGAAGAAGAAGGGTTTGTTTGGCTTACACTTCCATATCTCTGGTCATCACTGAAAGAAGTCAGGACCGTACTTGGAGATAGGAGCAGATACAGAGGCCATGGAGGAGTGTTGCTACCTGGCTTGCTTTCTTCTCTCTCTCTCTCTCTCTCTCTCTCT
>NW_021604648.1:3886708-3974303 GCF_004785775.1 Grammomys surdaster | reverse complement strand
CTTCCTGCCTCCCTCCCTCTCTATCAGTGTATGAGTGCTCTGTCAACATGTACTCTTGCATGCCAGAAGAGGGCATCAAATCCCTTTGTAGATTGTTGTGAGCCATCATGTGGTTGCTGAAAATCGAACTCAGGACCTTTGGAAGCGGAGCCAGTGTTCTTAACCACTAAGCCTTGTCACAGCCCCCTACAGCCCAGTCTTATGGAGGCATTTTCTCAAGGTCCCCTCTTCTCAGATGACTTTAGCTTGTGTCAAGTTAACATAAAACTATCCAGCATTTTTTTTTTAATTTTAGAATTCTTTCATCATTATCAAATTAGAACATGGTGGTACATACCTTTAATCCCAGCACTTGGGAGGCAGAGGCAAATGTATCTCTGAATTCAAGGCTAGCCTGGTCTACAGAGTGAATTCCAGGACAGCCAGGGATACACAGAAAAGCCCTGTCTTGAAAAACCAAAGCAAAACAAAAAAACAAATTAGAGTAGATTTTAATTTTAGAATCCTAAAGATTGAGGCAAGGGATATTTAGCTTAATTGGTAGAATACCTGCCTAATTTTACAAAGCCCTACCTAGGCTTGATCCTCAGCGTCACATAAACCAAGTGTGGTACACTGCACTATAATCCCAGCATTTAGAAGGGTGGGAATTGGAGGCAGGAGAATCAGGAGTTCCAGGACAACCTCTACCACAGAGCCCAGCCAGGACCACAGAAGACTCTGATTCTAAGACAGCAAGGACAGTAGGGATCCTTACGTGTCCCATGTAATGAAACTGACCATAGATTCACATAAACTTTTATTCTGTTGTCTTAACTTGCTGATTCTGTTTGTCCAAGTTGAAAGGCTAATTCTTTGCTCTTAAAAGGGCTAACTGCCCAGACTATGTTGGTATTGACCTATAATCTACCCGTTCAGGGAATGGAAACAGCAGGATTGTAAATTCATGGCCAGCCTAGGCAACTTAGTGAGACTGCCTTCACACTGAAAACAGCTGGTGATGCAGCTGAGTGGTAGACCATTTGCCTAGCATGTGTGAGGGCCTGGCTTTAATTCCCAGCTGGGGACAGGAAAGCACAAGTGGGAATAAAGGGCAGGATTGCTGGCATGAGACTCCGGCTTACCGAAAAAGAAAAACGAAGTTCACTTTTCTTAGTAACACAGTATCAGAGGGGAATAAGAAGACATTGCTCAACTATGCTGATATTCAATCTAGAACCTGAGCCAGGACTGTGTTTATAATAGGGAGAAGCTAAATAAACTGTGGCATCTACTCACCCTTAGGCTTATGGTGGTAATGGTCTGTGTGGAGACCACACCACAATGTAACAGAATACTTACAGTGTGATAGTATGTACTCCAAAAAGATACAAAAGCATTCTATTCCAGTAACAACCTGTATAAAAGCTTTATATAAGAAGTAATTAGAGGTATGTATTCAACAGTTTCCTGTTGTGCCTAATCTTGAACCTATTGCTGTTGAGTGTGCTGCTGCCAGATAGGTGTGGCTGCTGAGCACTGAAATGTCGCTAACCCACATGAGATGTGCTGTAGTGGGTTTCTTAGATTTACTATGAGAAGACCTGTCTTGGAGTAGAATAAGGTAGAAAAGACCAATTGTTAGGTACTGGTTTATTGATTTATTTAGTGACTTACTTAAAGCACTGCTTGTACTGCCTATTTGCCAAGCATCACTTCACTTGCTGCTTGGAACAGAGTGACCTGGAGAAATAGCTGAAACAATTGGTTGTTGCCCTTAACAACCTGATGACTGCCACTTATGCTTTCTGCAAAATCTTGCTTGCCTGCCCCAGCTTGGAGTTTTTAGAGAATAAAATGGAAATACCAACTGGGCTTAGCATTGTGGCCTCTCAGGACCTATCGACTTCAGCCCACTGATCACCCCTCTTCTGCTCTCACCAGTGTCTGAGTGCTGATTCATGAGATTCCTGCAAGAGTCTCACTAGTAATTTAAAACATACTGGCCCAGCACTTGTTCTTCCAGAGAACCCAAGTAAAATTCCCAGCACCCACAAGGTGGCTCACAATCATTTGTAACTCCAATTCCAGGAGATTGATTGCTCTCTTCTCCCTTTCCAGGAATGCATGTGGTTCACAGACTTAAAAACAACAAAACAGACAAAATCTATCACATTTGTCAAAGTGTTAATATGCTGGATTCAATAGAATAGATCATCAGGCATGATTGTTCTTACTTATAATCCTGGCACTAGAGACATGAGAATCATAAGTTTGAGGCCAGCTTGAGCTACATACTACATAAGGATATCCTTTCTGAAGAAAAGAGAAAAAAAAAAAGAAGAAGAAGAAGCAGCTCCTGAGAATAATGTTCCATAGCAGAAGTGAACGAAGCTGAGTCACAGACATGAGTGGATAGGTGAACGGTAGTAAAACCTGTGGCTGTTGGTGATAGTTTGACTGTAGAGAAATTGAGAAAAAGGAGAATGTAGGAAAGCTGCCTGACTTGTAGTTGCGTAAGTGATAGGGTGCATCGCAGGGTAATGGACACAGGTGCAAAGAGCACGAGGCTCTGCTTCGAACGTGACCGCTTGGGTTGCTCAGGCTCCTGCAGTGGCCCTGTGAACAAGGCCCCAGGGCTGACCTGCCTGCTGATTCTGGTCAGGGTTTTGTGGCTCCTGTTTCCAGACAGTCTTCTATCTGAGCACCAGATGCTGTTCTACTTTTCTGCTTCGGTAAGGCTTTACTTGCTTAAAACAGTAAGAGTGATGGAGAGGAAGCCCTGAACATGGTACATTTTCACAGCAAAACAAGAATGCAAATCTTAAAGTTGTATCAGTTTTCCCAGTTTTGTGACGGTCTTGTCTCTTCTTTCATTTGTCTGAGTAGGCCTTGCAGGAAAAGCTGTGGAATGTGGCTGCCCCCTTGTATCTAAAGCAGAGTGATTTGGCCTCAGCAGCAGCAAAACAGGTGAGAGACTCCTCAGACGGGCCTCTGTCAGGGAATTACCCAGTCCAGAGCTCTTCCTATGGACTGTCTCCTGAGACTTCAGGCTCTGGTAGACGTTAGAACTAGGCCTGTGTGAATGTGCAAGCACTGGGCTTTGGAGTAAGGGGACTTGGGTTCTAGGCTCAGGTCTTCTCCACCTGATGAGGTAACAAATTGAGCAAGCTATTTGAGTCTCTTGGAGTTTCTTCCTCTATAAAATGTGTCAGTTGAATTGCATAATTTCTGAGATTCCTTTGTATTCTAACATATTTCCAGTTTGTGGATCAGTGTGGTGGCTGGTCATAGTGCTTGCTGTAGACCTGATAACCTGAATTCAGTCCCTGGAACTTACATAAAGTACCTACACTCTCTCACACATCACATACATGATTATATAATTTTTATTATACTATTTATATTAGTATTTGTTTCAGATAGATTGAAACCCAATACAGTTGTGAATCTTCCATCTAAAAAATATATGTAAATTGATTTTGAGGTTGTTTAATATTTTCATTAATTTTTTATTATTTCATACAATCATACAATGGTTTGTTTTGGGGGGGTTGTTTGTTTGTTTGTTCATTTTTGTTTGTTTTATGAGACGGGGCTTCTCTATGTAGCCATACGTGCCTGTCCTGGAACTCCCTCTGTAGACCAGGCTGGCCTCGAACTCACAGAGATCCTTCTGCCTTAGCCTTTTGAATGCTGGGGATTAGAGGCATGTGCTACCACAGCCAGCTCATACAAAGTATTTTTATATTCACTTTTCCTAAATCTACCCCACCTCCCAATTTTGTGTGTATGTGTGTGCTTTAAAAATGATCTGTCAAGCCTAGTTCATGATGCCTACATGGGTGTAAGACCACCCACTGGAGTGTGGTTAGCCTACCAGAAGCCACACTATTAAAGAAAACTGACTCTTTGCTCAGAAGGCATCAATATCCAGCTCCTCAGTTAAGGAAACCTTTTCCTTCCAGGATATTTTACTGATTGTTAATTGTCTTTTCTTTATAGATCATGGAAGAAACCTACAAAATGGAGTTTATGTACAGTGGTGTGGAAAATAAGCAGGTTGTGATCATACATCACATGAGGCTTCAGGCCAAAGCTCTGCAGCTTATAGTAACTGCACGAACTACTCGAGGGTAAGACGTCGAGCTGGGTGAATCGGGGCATTCTCCTGAGGATACAGGCAGATGGGTTCGCAGCTCTCTCTAAGGCTAATGATGAGTCAGATTTAGGGAGCTCACCTAAGAGCTGTGCATTTGCTTATTTCTTTTTAGATATTTCAAAGTTCATGCTTGGGTCAGATTAGATCCTGCTCTTGGCCCCTGTCCCGAGGAGAGAGCACTGCCCTTGCTTCTTGCTGTTATCTTAAGAGCTCAGTCTTACAGCGTAAGTCAGTCACTCTCCTCTCACGGAAGCTCAGGTTTCTGGGACTTCTTGTCCTCACTCCGTACTTCAGAGTCACAAGGTTTTTACACTTTGCTTTTTTTCCTACAGAGTTGACCCCTTATTTGGAATGTGTGAAAAATTTTTACAGGAAGTGGATTTTTTTCAGAGGTGAGTATTTGGTAACTCTATGATTTTTTTTTCATTTTGTTTATGCAGAAAATAACTTAAGTGGCACTAAACAAGATCATATATCTTTCCTGGGCTGCTGGGCTGTTTGTCACCTGTTATCAGTGTGCCCTGATGTGGTATTTTCTTTAATGATGTATAAGCTGTTCTAAATCTAGAGCCTCAAAAGTAAACATGCAACCAAATAATAAAAACGTCAGGAACCATTTGGATTCTGCACTTAGTTGAGCTACAAAAAAAATTGTTCTCAATAGTCTTATGTTTTTGCTTGAGAAAAGATCTTGTGTTGCCCAGCCTGTCCTTGAATTATTGATCCTCCTGCCTCAGCCTTCTGAATGGTAGGATTACAGGTACACTTGTATGCCTGGCTTTGTTCTTTGCCTTTTTGAGACAGGGTCTCAAGTAGTCTAGGCAAGCCTTGAACTTGCTGTATTGTCAAAACTGGCAGATCCATGAACTACAGATCCTCCTGCCTGTACCTCCCAAGTGCTAGGATTATTGGTGTGTACTACCATATCCAGCTATTGTTTAATTTTGTAGGTAAATAATAGCAAACCAGGTGTGGTGATACATGTTTTTAATATTAGCACTTTAGAGACAGAGGGAGGGGGATCTCTGTATACTTGAGGCCAGCCTAGTCAACTACCAGGCTAGTCATTGCTACATAGTGAGACTCAGGGCAAAAAATAAAAAAATCAAATAAGTAGAGACTGGAGAGATGTTTGGGCAATTAAGAGCAGTTCCCAGGACCCATATTGTATGTTTCACAGTCACCTATAACTTCAGTTCTGGGGGTTTGATGCCCTCTTCTGGATGCTGCCAGCACCTGCACTAATATGCTCATACCCACACAGAGAAATGTGCGCACATAATCAAAATATGTGTAAATCTTTTTAATTAACAGTAAATATATAGAATGAACATGTCTTAAGCCAGGTACCAAAGAGCATGCCTGGAATCCCAGCTAAATCTGGATGCTGAGGCAGAGTGTTTACTTGAGCCTATTACTTTAAGACCAGCTTGGGCAAAGTAGTGAAACTGTGTGTGTGTGTGTGTGTGTGTGTGTGTATTGTGTGTACACAAGTGTACAAGTTTATGGAAGCCAGAGATTGATGGCTGTCCACCTTTCTCCTGAGACAGTATCACACTGAACCTGGAAGTCATTGACTTGTCTGTCTAGGCCAGCTTGCCAGTAAGCTCCAGGGATCCTCCTGTCTTAACCTACCCAGCATATAGGTGTGAGCTGCTGCTCCCAACCTTTTTATTTGGGTTCTAGAGGGTAGAACACAGGTTCTTATACAGTTTAGATATTTCCTCAGATCTAGGTAGTGGTCCACACCTTTAATCCCAGCACTCAGGAGGCAGAGACAGATGCTCTCAGAATTCAAGTCTAGCCTGATCTACAGAGCAAGTTCCAAGACAACCAGGATACAGAGAAACATTGTCTCTAATGTCTCCCCACCCCCCTAAAAAAAAGGTTTCCTTGGAGTATTGTATGAAGTTGTTTAAAGTGGATGCAATAGACGAGCAGAGGGGAAGTAGTGGGGTTGACGTAGTGAGACCAGACTTGTTTTGTGTTGCTGGTTATTTTTTCATGCCGAGAAGCATAGTAGCAGGCAGAGAGGCATCATTAGTGCTAGAGCAGTACCTGAGGTCTCACATCTGAAGACAGACCACAGAGATAGATAACCTAAAATTGGCATGAGTCTTTTTAAACTTCAAAGCCCTGCCCAGGCTCACACCTCCTCCAAACAAGGCCATACCTAATTCTTCCCTAACAATGTCACCAGCTGGGGACCAAGTATTCCAACCTGTGAGCCTAAGGGAGCAGTCTCGTTTAGATGACCACAGCAGGCCACGACTTGAAACATTTATATTCCTCTGCCATCTTTGCTCTGGCTTTAATGAAGTTGACCAAACCAGACTTTAAAAGATTTATTTAGTCTGTGTGTATGTCTCTGTGTGGGTTATATACCAGATGGGTCCTGGAGGAGGCCAGAAGAGCGTGTTAGAGCCCCTAGCACAAGAGTTACAGGCACTTATGGGCTGCCTGATATTGGTGCTGGTAACCAAACCTAGGTCCTCTTTAAGAGCAGTCAGTGCCTTTAACTACTCTGCCATTGACTTAGGGTTTTATTGCTGTGAAGAGACTCTATGACCATGGAAGTTCTTATAAAGAAAATACTTAATTAGGGCTGGCTTATAGTCTCAGAGGTTTACTCCGTTATTATTATAAAACGAAGTACAGCAGCATGCAGGCAGACATGGTGCTGGAGAAGGAGCTGAGAGTTCTACATCTTGATCCTCAGGCAGCAGCAGGAGACCGTGTGTCACACTGGGCATAGCTGGAGCATGAGACCTTGAAGCCTACCCCACAGTGACACATGTCAACAAAGCCACTCCTCCTAATAGTGCCACTTCCTATGGCCAAGCATTCAGACACATGAGTCTGCAAGGGATGTTCCTATTCAAACCACCACAGCCATCTCTTCTATCTCCAAAGCTGAGGTTTTTATGGCTTCTCATTCTTTAATGTCCTATAGGGCTGATTGTATTCTGAGCCTTCACGCCTAGGTGATCTCTTTTTTCCTTGGAGACAGAATCAGGGATGCAGGGGACTCAGCAGTTAAGAGCACTTAATGCTCTTGCAGAGAACCTGGGTTTGGTTGCCAGCACCCACATCACAACCGTCTGTAACTAGTTCCAGGAGATTTGATGCCCTCTTTTGGCCCCTACCCCACATGAAACACTTAGGCATATGCCTGACAATCATTGTTACTCATTAAAGAGTCTCTTCTATTTGTTTGTTCTAGGCTGGCCTAGAACTTACAATAATTCTTTTGCTTCAGCCTCCTATTCCTGAGAATCTCCTAATCCTGAGATTATAGGCACGAGGCACCACACCCAGTGAAACAGGCTCTTAAAACAAAAGACCAGTTTCTTCTGTGTTTATGTGTGTGTGTACATATGTGTGTGCACACATGGGAGCACGTATGCACATGTTTGTGTGTGCCAGATGTTGATGTAGTAGTGTTTTCATCTTTTCCACCTTACTTACTGAAACAGGTGCTCATTGAACCTGGAGTTTGCCAATGAGCTAGATCAGCTGCCCAGTGAGCCCTAGGGAATCCTCTTATCGCTGCCTCCCCAGTGCTGGGATACGGGCTCATGCTGCTGCTCCTGGCTCTTTTCATAGAGTCTGGGGGTTGGATTCAGGTCTTCATGCCTTCCAGGCATGGGATTTATTGATGAAGCTATCTGTCCAGCCCAGCAGTGTGGCTCTCCTGCTGATCATTTGACTGTGGCATACTGAACTGTGTTCTTGTGGATTTCAGGCATGACTCTCAAAGTTTCCCTATGTCAGTATGTTTCCTGCTTCAGGGCTTGGTGGAGTATGGGCTTAGCCTGTGGTGAGTGAGTGGATGGTCACTTGCTTTGTGTTCATGCAGGTGTTTCATTTCGGATTTGCCCCACCTTCAAGATAGCTTTGTGGACAAACTCCTTGATCTTATGCCCCGACTCATGGCATCTAAACCTGGCGAAGTGATCAAAATTCTGCAGACAGTGCTTCGGCAGAGCACCTTTCTACGTCTTCCGCTTCCAGAGCAGGTCAGAGCCGGTGCTGCCCCTCTGCAAAGTCTGTCCTGATTCTTAAAACCATTTTACTTCAGTGAGCTTCTTTGATCAGGGGAACAAGTGAGCTAGGGTCTTTCCTCTGATTGTTTTTAATTACATATATTAATTAGGGGGGAGGGGCACAGCATGTGTGGTTCCCTGATTCCTGGGATCAAACTCTGGTTATCAGCCTTGGAAGCAGGGGGCCTTTCCCACTGAGCTCTCTCGATAGCCTAAGAATCAACCTATTTTCTTGTTGCTTACAGATCCACAAAGCCTCAGCCACCATTATTGAGCCGGCAGGAGAGTCAGACAACCCTTTGCGGTTTACATCTGGGTTGGTGGTAGCCTTGGATGTGGATGCAACCCTGGAACATGTGCAAGACCCCCAGAACACTGTCAAGGTCCAGGTGTGTGAGGTTTGGGCTCCTGTGAGGTTTTTACACTGACATTGTATTCCCTAAGTAGCCAGGAAGTCTTTACTACGTGATAGGGCCCTCTCTGTATAATGTAGACTTTATATCTAATCCTTTTTACACACACACAAATTGAATTACCAAAATGTAATAAACAAGTTCTATTGTTTAGTCAGGTGGCAAACAAAATTCGTCAATGGAGAGAAATGATTATTACGATGCATTTTTTCCAAAGTTAGATAGATAAGCTACAATCACATGAGAGATGCGGTGAGGACTTCAACTGAGCCCTGCAGTTCCAGCCGCATGTTTCTCTTCCCTTCCATCCATCCTTCCATTGTATGCCTTTCATTGTATGCTTCTATTGTATGCTTTCTGTAATGTACCTGCTAAATGCTAGAGCTGTGGGGAGGCAGTTGTAGGTGAAGGTCAGGGCTTCATTCAGCACACAGTTACACACACTGTGGAAGGCTCTGTAGAGGTGCCAGCCTATGGTGTACCCTGAACATATGTGTAAGAGCACAAAGGACGGCGGAAGGAGGGACTTAAGGATGAGGTCGTGTGAGCGTGGCAGGACAAGTAACCGGATGCGAGATGATGGTCTGCAGGAGGCACGACAGGCTTCCAAGAGGAGGGGGTGACAGCAACTTAGTCACCTGATGTAATTGTCCTGGAAGCTTCTAGCCTCCCCACAATCTTCGCTAGACCTAGAATGTTTTCATCCTCTGAGACGTACTGCTGAATAAACTCACCTTTCCTTGTTCTTTCTGAACTGTGGCTGGCAGGTTCAGCTCAGCTGTAATGGCTCAAAACTCTCCACACTGATTCCATTTCTCTCTTGGTGTCTGATTGAACTGCTCTGCTTGGCCTCAAACTCTAGCACTCCATTCTAATCTTCCGGCTCCTCCTCTTTCTCTCGCTTGTCCTGTCTTCCCTCCTCTGTGTTGAGCTTGTTTTCTCTCTGCAGCCTGTCTCTGTACAACTCTTCTGGTAAATCCGCCTCTTTCCTCTCTACCTCTGCACTGCTCCCTCTTACGTTGCCTGTTTCCTCTCTGTTCTCATGAGAGTTGGGCAGCCTATTCTGTCAGATCTTTCTCTGATTCGTCACTTTGTCTGCCACTCAATTATACATCAGTTTCAAACATGGCTGCTTCCTTCTACAAACTAATTTCACCTTCATTGTTTGGGATTCAATGTGTGTACTCAGGGCATGTCAATATTCCAGCCAGAGGGATTAAAGGTGTGTGCTAAGGGCTGAGCCACACCACTAGGAGCAAGTAATTTTAATAAATAACACAATCTCAGGTTTCACAGTATGACCAAACATCCTGTAACAGGTGTGGATCCATCACAGATCACAGATCATACCTAGGAGAACATCTGAGTGAGTAGAAAGCTGTAACTGCAATGCTTTCTGGTGTTTTAGCTGTACTTGTAGGTTGCTTAGAAACTGATGAACAGTCCTCATTCAGCCTATACCAGTTAAATCAGAATCCTGAGACTAAGCACAGAGTTGTCAATATTCTTTTTAAGAGATCATAGGTAAACTTAATGTGTAGTGTGAGTCTAATGAAGACTTGTTTTGTTGTGTCTCTGAGAAAAGTTCTCTGGTCAATTGAGCATAAACAGTCACAGGTGGATTCTTTACAGGTCGTCTGCTAAACTATCCTGAGAAGAATTCACTCTGAAACACCTCTGCTGCCTTCCAGGCAGACACTTGTCTGCATGGGATGTAATGGAGATTCTTTCTGCCCTGTCATGAGACATCTGTAGCAGTCTCAAAGTCCAGCTACCATAGTCAGAATACCAGAACAGAGGTGCTAAACATGCAACTGTCACCATGCCTCAGACACTTCATAGAGGCTGTATTCTCTGTTAAGATTATGGATGTCTTGTGTTTGGTTTTTTATTTTATTTATTTATTTTTTGGTTTTGGGTTTTTTTTTTTGGTTTTGTTTTTTTGTTTGTTTGTTTGTTTGTTGCATTTTTTAGTTTGTTTTAGTTTTTTGGTGGTTTAAAACAGAGGCTTTCTCTATAGCCCTGACTGCCCTGGAACTTTCTATGTAGACCAGCCTGGTCCGGCCTCAAACTCACAGAAATCTGTCTGCTTCTGCTCCCCAGGTGATGGGATTAAAGAGATGTGCCACCATGCCCAACCAAGTTGTCTGTTTTTACAGCAGCTTCACTGAGAAAGCTTAGGGTTCTGCTTTGTCCCTCTCTTCCTTCCCACTCCTCCTCCCCTTATCCACCCTCACCCACCTTTTAATGCAGGGTCTCCTAGACCAGGCCGCCCTCCACCTTGCTATTGTAACTTCTGATCTTCCCACTTTGACTTCCAAGTGCTAGTACTGCAAGCATGGACTGTTTGGTGGGTCTAGAACCCGTGTTTCCTATAGGCTAGGCAAGCATTCCGCCAGCTTAGCTCTATCTGTGCCCTTCCTCTTTCACAATCATTGTTTGGGCTTTTTCAGGCATGAATACATTCCCCCTCTTCAGCTCCTCCTGGACACCCACTCCACTACCCTCCCAACTTCTCCTCCTCTTATTTAAAATAAGGTGTTAAAGCTAACAAAGTTCAGAAGCTCGGGCACCACAGCTTGCTTCTTCTATGGGGTAGAATACCTGGAAGCAAAAGAGGACAGAGAAGCAGCTTGTAATTACAATTTTTTTTTTTTAACCTGCCATTGTAACCAGATACCTGGGAAAAACAACTTGAGAAGGAAGGACTTGATTTAGTTCATAGTTCCAAAGGTCTCAGTCTACAGTTGGCTGGTTTCATTGCTGTGCTCCTCAGGTGAGCTGTAAGGGCTTGGCAAGGAGTACATGATAATACGAAGCTGCTCACCTCATAGCATATAGCAAGCTGAGGAGGGGCTGGAGACATGGCAGGCCCTTGGTGACCTCCCCAAAATACATGAAATTATGAATCTATTTGATCCCTAGATTAGATCAGAACCCTAATGATCCAATTATTTTCCCTAAACCTCTACTTCTGAACATTACTTTAGGGACTAAACTTTCAACATAAAAGGGTAAGGCTAGCAAGGTTGGACAAACAACTTAGTGAACAAGATCAGAATTCCTAGAACATAAAAATCTAGGTATGGCCAAGTGTGTCTTTGTGAGAGAGGGAGAGGGGGAGGGGGAGGGAGAGTGGGAGAGGGAGGGGGGAGGGAGAGAGGGAGAGAGAGGGAGAGGAAGAGAGAGGGGAGTGAGGAATAGATTTGTTGTGGAGAGATGAAAGATTTGAGCAAGTGGATAGACCCATAACTCCCTGAATTTCAAAGTTGAAAGGATGATCTAATTTCTGTCTATGTTTACACAGAGCTGGTCCAGTCTGGTCCTAGTATCAGTTTTCTTTCTCTAGTTTGCTTGTTCCCTGTGTCCTGTAATAGGCTCTACACAGGTAACGGTTGGGCAGCCCTCACGTTGTCCCATTGGTGAGAGGTGGAGACCTGGCTGTTGGTTTGAACAGACCCTTCTCTGAGTACTCTGTAGAAATAAATGTTTTCCTATCTGATTGACATCTGGTTACAATACTAGTTGCAGAAAAATGCTTTCTCACCATATCCTAGATGAGTGCTGAATACTGGGCCCTGAAATGCCACAGAGTCAAGGAGGGAAAGCTTATGAGGCTTTCTACAGTTAGACTCATTATCTGCTTGCTGTCTCTTAATAGATACACTATTCTTATCATTTACTTACCAGGGATTTAAGAAATAATAACTAGACACTGCTTTTGCTAGTGTTGTGCTACCCCCCACTCCCCTTTGTTTTCAGATTTTTGAGACAGGGTTTCTCTGTGTAGCCCTGGCTGTCCTGGAACTCTCTCCATAAGCCAGGCTGACCTCGAACTCAGAAATTGCCTGCCTCTGCTTCTCAAATTCTGGCATTAAAGATGTTTCCCCTTTAAGAAGCAGTTTTTATATAATGGCTACAGTCATCTTCCTGCTACTGATTTCAGGGTCACAGTAGATGTTTTCAGTTTTCTTAGCCCATCTATCTTCTGTTGCCCCATTTCTGTCATGATGTAGGTCTTGTATCCAGATGGCCAGGCTCAGATGATCCACCCCAAGCCATCAGACTTCCGGAATCCTGGCCCAGGGCGGCACCGTCTCCTCACTCAGGTGTACCTCTCCCACACCGCCTGGACTGGTAAGTCTGTAGGCTGGGTAGGCAGGAAATATGTCCCCACTGATCTCAGTGCCTTCCCATTGTGATTTGCTTGTTTGTTTGTTTGTTTGTTTGTTTGTTTGAAATAAGGTGTCACTGTGCAGCTTTAGCTGGCCTAGAACTCTGTATGTAGACCAGGCTGGCCTCTAACTCTGCCTGCTTCTGCCTCCCCAGTGCTGAGATTAAAGGTGTGTGCCACCATACCCAGATTGAACTTGATATCCTGAGTAAGGAATTCATAAGCTCAAACATTAGTATATTTGGATTAATTTTTTGTTTGAACAAGGAAGGAACAAGATTTCCTTAGAAGACACTCAGGAGACTATAATAGTGTGGATACTCATGGAAAGAGATTTACTGCCCACCCGGAAACTTAATTTCTTGTTCTAATTATGCCTATGATACACCATTGTTCTTGGGGAAGTCTCTCTTGAGTCTTCCTCTTCACTTCCAAAATGAAGATAATAATTCTCAACCCATAAATTACTGAGGATTATTATGGAAATTGAAGTTTCACATTTTTTAACAAACATTATAAATCATTATCTCTTTGTATATGGACGGTCCAGAATATTTCACTGAAACATCAAATAATAAGGAACTGTCTTTCTCATCCCTATGAACTGTTTTGAGCTAATACAGCTATTTATTTTTACAGACTTAGAACTGAACCTGGATAGCTAATGTCTGCATAAGCACAGACAGACAGACAGACAGACAGACACACACACACACACACAAATTATATATCATCTGTAAGAATATAGTGGGAGAATAGAGATGTGTAAGACTTTACATTTCATGCCTGCAAAGCTGTTTGGAAAAATTCAATATGCAGATCCTAAGATATGGGCCTCAGTTGGCTACAGTGGTGTTCCCTAAGGATACTTAGGAATATGACTTTTACTAGGAAAGGTAGTAATGCCACCAATTTGGTTTAATAAGTAGCGAAATACCTTCTAGAATTTTATATTTTATTTTGTGTTTTAATCTTTTTTCTATAAAACAAGGTTTCTCTGGCTGTACCAGAACTCACTTTGTAGATCATGCTGGCCTTGAAATTACAGAGATCCACCTGCCTCTGCCTCCCGGGTGGTGGGATTTAAGACATGGGCCATCACATCCAGCTTAAGGGTGTTTTGTTTGTTTATTTTAATTCTGAAAAAAAAAAAAAAAAAACCAAAAAGGTAAAAAGCTATTGAAGAAGACACAGCTATTAACCTCTGGCCTCTGACTCCCACTTGTGGATATACATGCCCCAGCGCACACACAGTAAATACATACATGACAAACTAGTGCCATCAAAGGTTTCCCTTCTGTCAGACATGTTAGATGCGTAAGTTTTTATAAAGAGGCAATTAGGGTAGCCCCCTATATGTTTTTGTGATCTAGGATCTGGCATTTTAGGGTACTAAGGATCTACTTGAGTGTCCTTTATTCTGTATCTTTGAAGTATCTTCTTGCACTGTGTGTGTGTGTGTGTGTGTGTGTGTGTGTGTGTGTGTGTGTGTGTGGCTTTTGCTTTCTCTCCTCTCCCTTCTTCCTGGGGCACTGGCTTGATTTGTCATTCGTTATCAGACACTGGTAAGGGAGGACAGAAAGACTTTGCAGGTCAGTACTATATGGCGTCCTCTGACTTGCCCAGGGTTTGTTTGGCTACTTGAAAATACTGTGACTGCTCCAGGCACTTGTGATCTGCTGTCTCGGGTGGACTAGGAGTGTGAGGAGAAAGCGGATGCAGGTCTTATCCTGGCTCCACCGTGAGTGGGAGACTGTTCTGGTGTTAGAACTGCACTGTGTCATCGCTACATCATAGCTGTGTCAGGGATGATGTTGCTGGGGATGTGTGCTGCATGGCTAGTAATGTGTGGGTCACTGTGCTCATGCTGGACTCGGTGGCCCAGGTGCTCAGGCCTTAGCTGCCTGGAGGATAGCAACCTAGTCTTTGCTCTGACCCTGAGAGACCAGAAAGAAATAGAGTTGGAGAGAAAGCCATTAGGAGTCCTGGAGCCTTTGTGCTATTTGGTTTCAAACCATCCAACTCATTCTTGTCCTTTGAACTTTTTAGCCAGAGGCTTTTCTTTTTAATTCTTAACCAGAGTCAGGAGCTTACCCAAGCTTGTTTGTTCTCTGCCTTGCACTTGCTGTTGGTCCTTCTGAAATCCTTTCCCTCTCCTTTGTGTGGAAGCCACATGGTCACCAGCAAAGATTGTGAACAGAGATCAGTATCTTACGGGGTGGATTTGGGCAGCCACTTAGAACTATCTGAGCTCCTGGACTTTTGTCAAGATCGTGAGAATCTTTTTTCATGGTGTGGTAGGAAAAGAATTCCTAGGGTTTTGTGCTTGGCACAGAGTGTGTATTCTTTCCCAGAGCATTCCTGCACTCTTTGCTCAGTACATTCAGACTCAATCAGAGCATGTCCTATGCTCCATTGCAACTCAACTGCCACATCCAAGAACTCATAAGGGAGTTTCTTTACTCTCATTAGACCAGACACAGACAGATACAAAATCTGCAGTGAAAGTAATGAAAGAAACAAAAAGATTCTGATATTTTAGGTCCATGAAACATGTTCCTTTCTATAGGTGAGAAAATTTTGCCAGAACTGTTTTCTAACTTGAAGCTTTCCTCTCCACTAAAAAAGTCAGTTCCAAAATGCACACAGCCCAGAGTCTTAACATTGAACTCCCTATCTTATTGGGATAGGCCTACAGCCCCTCAAGTTCCTCTCAGGTGGTCTCACTAGCTGTGGCTCTGAGCTGCAGGAAACACATATAGCCAGGAGGCAGTGACAGAGAAGCATTGCATCTGCAGACTCAGGATCAGCCTTACAGGGTTCAGACTAGAAAAGTGGTTTGTGTTTGAGGGTCAAGGGAAGGTTGCAGACATAGGAAAAGTCCATCTTTTGTATTTTGAGACAGCATCTCACTATGCAGCTCTGGCTGTCCTGGAGCTCACTGTGTAGACCAAGCTGTCCTCAAACTTACAGAGATTTGCCTGCCTCTGCCTCCCTAGTGCTAGGATTAAAACTGTGTGTAACATCCTCTGGCTGTGAGGCCAACCCTGATGGTACTTTATTTCCAGGTTCATTGGAATCCCTAAAAGTTACCTGGTGATGTAGTATTTCTTGGTTTTTGTTTTTGTTTTTCCAGAACCATGTCAGGTAGAAGTGAGGCTGTTGCTGGCCTACAACTCCGGTGCTCGAATTCCAAAATCTCCATGGCTGGAGGGCAGTGAGATGTCACCACAGGTGGAAACCAGCATCGAGGGCACCATCCCCTTCAGTAAGCCTGTGAAAGTCTACATAATGCCCAAGCCTGCAAGACGCTGACCCACAAGCAGTCTGCACAGCTATGGCCTAAATTAGGCACCAGTGAGCAGACGCCTGGAACGTTGCCTGGAAGTGGTGTATGTGTGTAGGCTTGAAGGACATGTAACCTTACAGTCTCTCACTCCGTACCGCACAGGATCAATCATTTCTGCATCAAAACTAGAAATCTTTTGGTTTATTTCCTTCATTCCCATAATAAAGTTGAGAAGCACCTAGCTGTTCTAGTTTCTGGTCCTTAAAAATAACCCATAGCAGTAATAACACATACTTAATTCTGAGATGTAAAACATATGATCTGATTTTCCAGGCATTTCTAAAGTTCTGATTATTCCAGCCATAGTCTTGTTTCTTGAAGTAACTAACAAGTTTGCTTACCAGAGTCAACTCCAAAGCCATTCAGCAGCTGCATATTTATCACCAAAAGATTCTGAAAGACCCTGGCCATCTGTTGCTTCCTGAGAGACCTCTTTTCTAACCTGGCAGTGGATGGGCCAAGAAGTGACCGAGTAGCAGGACAGTAAGACAAAGGGGTTCTGAGGATAATGGCAGGCAAGAGCAAGCATTTATCTCGAAATGACGTGCAGACACAAAACAACATTGGCAGAAAGGTATGTTGGCTCCTTGGCTTTTGCTGACCTTCTCTATCATGGGGTGACACAACATGAAAACCCTTAGTAGACACCAGGACTTCCCAGCTTTCAGAAACATGAACCAAACAAATTTCATAACTTGCCTCTTCAGGTGTTCTGCTACAGTAGTAGATTAGAAGACTTAAAACAGAACCCTCAAATGTCTGGCTCTCAGATATTTTATAAAGTAGGAATAAGTATATATTGTGCTGGCTAGTTTTATGTTAACTTGGCACAGATATAGTCATCCGAGAGGGGGGAACCTCAGTTGAGAAAATGCTTATATAACTGGCATACACTAGCAACTGGCATACCTAGGACTTTTAAGCCTTGCCTGGTATTCTAGCGTCAACAGGCTGTAAGAGCTGTAGAGATGGGATTGGAAGAGTCTAGGGAGTGGACTTTTCTTTTCTTTTTTTTTTTTTTTCCGAGACAGGGTTTCTCTGTGTAGCCCTGGCTGTCCTGGAACTCACTCTGTAGACCAGGCTGGCCTCAAACTCAGAAATCCGCCTGTCTCTGCCTCCCAAGTGCTGGGATTAAAGGTGTGTGCCACCACCGCCCAGCTTTTTTTGGTTTTTCAAGACAGGGCTTCTCTTTATAGCCCGGGCTGTCCTGGAACTCACTCTGTAGACCAGGCTGGCCTCGAACTCAGAAATCCGTCTGCCTCTGCCTCCTAAGTGCTGGGATTAAAGGTGTGCGCCACCACCGCCTGGTGGGAGTGGATTTTTCAAGTGATCTGTTTCATATCTCAAAGATGTACCACCATTGGGCTTTCCTATCAAAACAATACAATACACAGAAAAGATGCCTGTCATAGAAAATGAAGGCTGAAGACAGCTGACCTGGAGCAGCTGGACTGTGATACAAACGAAAACATTAAGACCAATGGCTAATAACTGAACTAAAATTTTCAGTAAGGTGTAACTTGAAAATCTAGTGGAAAAATATGCTAGATACTCCAGATATGGTACCCCTCTTTAAAAATCCCTGTCGGGCCTGGAGAGGGGGCTCAATGGTTAAGTGTGCTTGCTGTTCAGTCATGAGCACAGGAGTTCCAATTCCAGTATGTCAGGTGGCTCAGAACACCTGCAGCTCTGAGGACTCAAGCCTCTTCCAGCCCCCACAGGCATGGGCAGACACATAAGATTTAAAAAATCTTAAAATGTCCTTTTAGCCTCTCTCCATTACAGGTAGGAGACAGGCTTCGAGGGAGTGTATGTTTCCTCAGAGCCCAGACTTGCTCTTTGCGCTCCAGATGTCCTGTTTCTATACAAGGTGGGTGGACATTATGGGGCAGGTTTTGATTTAGGTGGCGGGATACCTTTTTCAAAGCTGTGTATGAATTGGACAGACTAGGAGATGTGGAATGTGCCATGTTGGTGGAGTGGAGTCTGGACAGAGCTTGAACAAATCCTGACAAGCCTGTTACAGAGGAATTTGATTATCTGAGGAGGTAGGCTCAAATTTTGAAATTCCTTGTGCTCAGCAATGTCTGGTTCTGTTAAATATGGGAGTTTTTATTTTTTGTGTGTCTGGCTCCACCCTTTTTCACCAATGAGAAATGCTGGTGACGGTGTCTCCAGCCTAGCTCCTAGCATGTGCCAGGCAGGGAAAGAGCCGTAACATGCTCGTCAAAGCAGACCTGAGTCCAAAATTCTGAAAAGACATTTGGAGTTCATATGACTGAATTGAAGAACTGACAGAGTAGCAAGCACATGGCTGATTCTTGTCTTAGGAACCACTCAGGCTAGAATAAATTGAGGGCTGTGGTCCCTCAATCAAGGAACTTAGAAGATTAACATACGGGGCTAGGTATAACTTCACAGAAGAATAGTTTCTCTCCAGGTTCTGTGTCTATCATTGGCCATATAAACCAGATTGGAAGTGAGTACTTTTTACTAGCAGCTTTTGTGTGAAATTTAATGGCAATACTTCTAAGTCAAAGTTTTTACTGTTCCCCCCTTACGTATCTTTTTTAGTAATGTAGGGACAGTGCAGGTTGCAGTGCAATTACAACCATGCCTGATTCAGTACCCACTGGAGCTATCCTAATTTAGAGTGTAGGGGAGCCAGGGCGCAGAGACACTGTCGATCTGGGAGGTCCTCAGTGCCCATCAGATGACTGACAAGATCTTTCCAACTCTGTACCCTAGGCTTACAAAGCCAATCCTGTGGATTCCTGCCCTGACTTCCTGCCCTGGATAATGGACTATAAGCTGTAAACTGAAATAAACTCTTTCCTCAAGTTGCTTTTGGTCATGGTGTTTCATCACAGCAATAGAAACCCTCATTCAGACATCTAGTCCAGCCCCAACATTTTATATTTAGGAGTCTGAGACCTGTTGTACTCAAGGCCCACAGTCAGTTACGGGGACAGTCAGCCTAGCTGCGGGTATCTTTCCACTGTTAGTGTTCCTTCACTTCACTCATCGCTTGTCCATGCCATCTGCACAAGATCCCCCTTGACCACATATATGAGGCGTCCTTCACTCAGCTCACCCTTCTTTTTCATAACTGATTTTAAATACAGCCTGTATTTGCTTACTAGCAGCATGAAAACAAGTCATTTTGCTATTTCTCTGGAGCTTACAACAGTGTCCAGCATATAAAGTGCTTTACAAAATAGTTGGGTTGGGCAAGGTAGTGCACACCTTTGACCTCAGTTCTCAGGAAGCAAGAGGCAGGCAGATCTCTGTAAGTTTGAGGCCAGCCTGGTCTACATAGCAAGTTTCAGAAAGATCTGGTTTCAAACCCCCCCATCTTATGCCACCAAAAATGGTTGGATTAACGGACAACCGGTTCCAAAGCATCAGCTGTGGTGAGATCTTTAATGCTCTCAACTTTCTCTTTGGCCTCCAAGTTTCAACCTTTATTTTTGTATGAAGTTTCTCATACTTTGAAAACCTAACGCATAGTACTAAACATCAGCAAATCTCTCTTTTCTGATTTGAGCAACCTGGAGGGCAGGAACTTTGCCTTAGCCTCCCATCAATCTGTCCCAAGAATATGAACGTATGTCCAAAGTACACAGTGGAGGCTGATGTGGAGAATGGTAAGAAGTCAAGGCATTGCTGTCCAGTGGTTTATTCTCTTCTGTAGGCTCTATCAGCAAGTGGAATGGAAGACACCTCCTACCCTTACCCCTTGGGCAACCAAAGCATTATACTCCTTCACTGCCTGCTCTGTCTGGAGGACCCGCACGTCAATGCCTTGTTTCTCCAGGTACTCCACGGTCGATGGAGGCACCTGGAAAGAAGAAAGAGAGATGAAGAAGAAGAAGGGCAAAGGAGCCCCGGAATTCTTTTCCCAGTACAAGGCGAACGCGCGTTACAGAATTAGAACACCTGTCACTTCTCAATCATCCAGTGTGTCACCATTCCAAAATTAGGCAGAAGCCCCAGTGAGTTTCAGAAGAGCCTCTGAGGAGATGGGGTTGCATTGCAGTGGCTCAGAGTGTATGAGCATGCAGGAGGCCTGTGTTCACTCCCCAGTACCAGTGTGGGGAAAAAAGACCACTGTTACATTCCCGACTGTCTCACTACACCCTTGCTTTATCACCAGTGGAAAGGCAGGGGAAGAGCAGGATTTGTGGGTCAGCCCTAGGTTGAAGCCCCTCTAGCACTGTAGTTCTGAGTAAGGAGTCAAATTTGGGACTTACTCCTGTGATTATAAATCAGATCTAGTCATGACAGGTCCACAGAGCTGTTACGAGAACTGAGTTAAAGTATAGAAAATGTCAAACATGGTGCATATCACATGCTGTGTAAATTTTTAAAGTTTGATCAGTCTAAACAAGTCTAAAGTTGAACTTTCCCATGTGCCAAACCAAAAGGCCTTCCGCCAGCTTTTGAAAGTGTGGAAGCCTCCCGTTTGCAATACTCACATCACAGAGTATGTGTGTGGACCACTGATATGCATATGCTCTGCAGCTCAGATGTCTTCTCAGAGCGGCCTTCTGGCCAGTCATAAGCAGCCTCTCCCAAGGCACCACCGTTTTGTCTACAGTATTTATTATCTGAAGTTATCTAGTTTGCTTTTTTTTTCATTTTTAAATAATTTTTTAGGATTTTATTATTTTATATGTATGGTGCTTTCTGTGAGCATGGAATGTAACTGATACACAGACATATATATATATATAGGCCAAATGTTCTCTGGGAATTTGAGGTCATCCTAGTATACACAGTGAATGAGTTACAGGAGAGCCAAGGCTACAAATGTGACCTTGTCTCAAAACAAACAAACAAAAAGGGATGTACCTATAGCTAAATTTCCGACTATTTTAAGTATTTTCTATAGTCTAGCCATTGAGGACTAAGCTAAATGTGGCAGATGAGGGTTTGTTACCATTATCAGTTACAAAACAGGCTTGAGAGTTGGCTCAGCAATTAAGAACACTTGTTGGATCCAGGTTTGATTCCCAGTACCCACATGTGAACTCCCAACTACAACAACTCTAGACCGTGGAATCTGCCTCTGTTGGCCTCCACGGGACACCAGGCAATACATAATGCAAAGATGTCCATGCAGGCGAGACAACATAAATACATAAAAAAAATGAGGAAATCTTTTTTAAAGTCACGGATATTTTTAATTTTTATTTTGTGTGTATGGGGGTTTTGCCAGCATGTATGCCTGTGCACCACATTTGTGCCTAGTGCCTGTGGAGCCCAGAAGAGGGTATCAGATCCCTGAGCTGTGCCTGTGGGTCCTCTCAAGGGCTCTTAGCTGCTGAGCCATCTCTGCAGGGCTCTGGGATTCTGGGGAACTGAATACAGGTCATTGTGCTTGTGAGGCAAGAGCTTTATCAACTGAGTTCTCTCTCTGCAGCAGAGATAGTGCCCAACTATTAGTGGGTAATACTAATTTTTATTTATCCTGAATATTTTTTAGCTCAATCTCTAGAGCTGAGTGAAATATTTTTAAATATGCCCTATCTTGTTTTAGTTTGAAAGATTTGTTACCAAAAGCCTTATATAGAGGGACTATTATAATGGAGGAAAAGAAACTTAAATTTAAAATTTTAGATTTATTTATTTTTAATTTTATATGTTTGCTTTCATGTATGTCTGTGCAATACCTTTGTGCTCAGTGTTCATGGAGGCCAGAAGAGGATGAGTGTTAAAGCCCATGGACCTGGAGTTAGAGACAGTTGTTAGCTGACACATTAGTCCTGGGAATTGACTCTGGGTTCTCCAGAAAAGCAGCAAGTACTCTTAACTGCTGAGCATCTCACCAGCCCCTAGTTTAAAACTTTACAATATAAATAAAGAGTGCCTTCATCAGTAGGGCGTAGGATTGCAGGGCACTTACATAAAGGATATAATTATGTAGGTCTCTATATACTTATGTGGAAAGCTGTCTATAACAATGTAAGAGGAAATATAGAAAATATATATGATATGATCCTATTTACATGTGTCTTAGTTAGAGTTTTACTGTTGTGAACAGACACCATGACCAAGGCAACTCTTATAAGGACAACATTTAACTGGGGCTGGCCTACAGATTCAGAGGTTCAGCCCATCATCTTCAAGGCAGGAGCATGGCAGCATCCAGGCAGGCATGGTACAGAAGGAGCTGAGAGTTCTACATCTTCATCTGGAGACTGGTTCCCAGGTGGTTAAGGGGAGGATCTCAGAAGCCCACCCCCACAGTGAGACACTTCCTCCAACAAGACCACACCTACTCCAACAAGGCCACACCTCCTAATAGTGCCACTCTCTGGGCCAAGCATATTCAAACTAACAAGACATGACAGGGCTGAGTCTGTAAGTATGTGTCAGTGTGAACATACATGGAGACGTGTACAAAGGATTGGAGCAGTATGAATTCTATGTGGAGACTGCAGGGACTTTCACCTTTTTCTTCTAGTTGACTCTTGAATGTTTTACAGTAAGTATATACTATTTTACAAATGAAATATACACTTATTTTTTGAACGAAGCGAAAAATATCTTGAAAGAAAACAAGGAATACTATAAGATATACTAACAAATTGTAAAGTAGTGAGCTGAGCACGCAGCTGATGCTTCTACTTCCGGCACATGAAAGGTAAAGGCAGGAGTACAGCAATGTCCAGGCCAGTCCGGGAAACAAAAGAAGACCCTGTCAAAACTAAGCTGATAAACTAGGGACAGAGCTCAGTTGTGGGGTACTTGCTGAGCATGTGTGAACCCCTGAGTTAGTCCCCAGCATGGCACGATCTGTGTGTGATAGTGCATATTTGTAATCTTAGAATTAAGGATATAGAGGCTAGAGGCCCAAAAGTTCAAAGACCAACTATAATTATGTACTCCTTAATGACCTTTTCACCCCAAAATGGACCCCATGTTTAAGTGTGGTTCTGTAAGAGTGCTTCCCTAGCTGGCATGGCCGCTCTGTACATGTGCACTCTGTGATCACACGGTGATAACATTACAGAACAACGCACTGCCCATTGTGATCCCCATTGTTGAACCACATGACTGACTGACCTGATAACCACAGAAGGTGAGAAATTCCGGAACTGAAGTATTTGTGAGAAACAGTTGAAAGAACACAATCAGGGTTGGGCACAGAAGTGTGGAAAGCCCAGCACTGACAAAGTAGAGTAGTATTCACAGTTTTAATCATCCTAGGCCATGTATTGCTCAGTAAAATGAGAGGCCATGATATTTAGAGCTGAACTCTAATGAAGGAAATACAGAACAAAGCTAAGGTCTGAGAGATAAGTGCCCGTCCTCAGGAATGTTGTAGCCATCAGAACCTACCTTCAAGGCCTCACTCATTCCTCTGCCAATCACAAGAGTCTGTACACCCTTCTCAGCAACTTCCTTTACATCTGCTGGCTGTACTCCTGGTGAATGCTAGATATGGAGGAGAGAGCAGAAAGGTACCAATCTTTCTTCACAACCCAATTCCTTAAAAAAATTTTAAGTGTATTCCTAAAACAAAAAAAATTAAGTGCTTTGCCTTCACGTATGCATGTGCAGCATGTGTGTGCCTGATGTCACGTATGCATGTGCCTAGTGGCCACCAGGGACACCAGAGGGTATCTGATCCATTGGAGCTGGAGTTACAGGCAGTTGTGAGCCGCCATGCGGATGATGGAAACTAAACCCCAGATCTTCTGTAAGAGCAGCAAATGTTTAACTACTGAGCCCTCTCAACGGCCCCCACAATAGACATCCTTATGGGGCTCATTCTTAACTGTTATCTGAGGCTTACTTTCTGCCAAGCATAGTTTCATATTTTGGGCATGGAAACAACAAGATACAGAGTTGCATTCAAGGAGTTCCAAGCGTAATGAGAAACACAAGATTGCTTTCTCTCCTCTAGCCACTGCCCCTCTATTTTGGGCAGAATTCATGTAGCTCAGACTGGCATTGAGCCTGTCATCTTTGAACTCCTGGTCCTCCTGTCGCTAGCTGTGGCATATGTTACAATGGCCAGCAGGCAATTTCAGTGAGATGAGGAGCTTCATTAGCAAGGAAAAGATGTCTCAGGGCTATGTGTGTGTCCTCCTTGTGAAGAGGGCCTGCTTCAGACCTGACGCCCACACTGGCTTCCTGTAACTCCAGCTCTGGGCGATCTGATACCTTCTTATGACATGTACACTCACGTGGACACACACACACCACACACACACATGATTAAAAGCAAAGTATTCAGTGTGACTCAGGCAGAGTGACAGATGTGGTCAGAGAAGACAGCAACTGAACACCATGCTAAGATTTTGATTTAGGAAACAATTAAGAATCCTGTGGCTGGGGATGTAAGGAAGCATAAGGAAACCCTGTCTCAAAAACAAAAACAAAACAAAACAAAAACAATAAAAGACAAGATAAGAAAAGAAAAGGGGCAAGGTAAGCAGGAAAGCCTCCACTGTCACACTAGAGATAAGGAACTGATGCTCAGACATGCAAAACTGTTAAGTGGGAGAGCTGGAGTCTGAGCTCAGACACACAGTATTTCTGCTAAATGAACTCTTTAAAGTCCTGCTATAATCTCTATAAAGAGCCCAACTGGGCTCTGATACCAAGGATCAGCCTCCTTGAAGTTTGAAAGAATGAAACATAAAATCGTTTAATCCCAGCACTTGAGAGACAGAGAGGCACATGGATCTCTGAGTTCGAGGCCAGCCTGGTCTACGACGTGAGCTCCAGGACAGCCAGGGCTACACAGAGAAACTCTGTCTCAAAAACCCAACCTAGAAACCATAACGAGTAAACATAGTTGTGCTAATCCCAGTAACTGGCCTAGATAAGTCCCACTTTCATAGGAAAATCCCTTTCCACGCCTCTCCTCTCCCTCCACTGGAAAGCTCAAGGGCCAAAGAGAAAGGAGGCAGAATAAAACTTCATTAAAATTGAAGAAGAAAAACCTGGGAGCTGTAGGTTTATTATGCCTCCTAAGTGTTTATCTTAAAATCTAGAAATGAAACTCATGTTTACCCAAAAACATTTTTTTTTCTTTTCAAGACAGGGTCTCACTATGTAGCTCTGGCTGTCCTAGATCTCACTCTGTAGACCAGGCTGGCCTGGAACTCACTGAGATACTCCTGCCTCTGCCTCCCAAGTGCTGGGATTAAAAGTGTGTGCCACCATGCCTGGCATCACACACTCCTTCCACGTGAGTGTTCTCAGTACTTGTATTCCTGGTTGCCTACAGTTGAAAACAACATAACTGATGATAATCAACTGTGGGTAAGCTTATTTGTTATAAGTTTCTGTTACTCATCAATAAAGGAACAATTAATGATACACATGTCAACCCTCTTGGACAGCTAAACTCTATAAGGCCTGTATGTTAGATAATGAATGGTATTTGCTAGGTTCCTGACTTTAATCATTGCCTTGTAACTACAGAAGAGAACATCAGGCACAAAAGTACATCTTTGTCTTGGGACAGAATACAGAGCTGAGAGACTCGGAAGAGGATCTCCAGTTCCTCTGTTCTCTACAAAGAGCAGAAGAAATTAAGAGGATTAGATTGTTTTCTTAAAAAATATTTAAGTTTATGGTCTGGCAAGATATCTCAGTGGTTAAGAGCCCTGTGGCACCTGGGCATAGTATGCACACATTTAATCCCAGAACGCGGGAGGCAGAGGTAATTAGATCTTTGTGAGTTTGACACTAGCCTGGTCTACAGAGTGAGTTCCAGAACAGCCATGGCTACACAGTGAGACCCTGTCTCAAACAAACAAGAGTACTTGTATCTCTTTTGGAGGACCTGGTTTTGGGTCCCAGCACCCACATGGTGGCTTAGAACTGTAACTCCTAGCCCCAGGAGAGCCTAGGCTTTCTTCTGGTCTCTGTGAACACTGCATGCAAGTGGTGCACAGATACACATGCAGGCAAAACACCTGTGCACACAAATAAAATAAAATTTAAATTTAAAAGTATTTGTGACTTAAAATGTTTATGAATTTTTGTGTGTAGATGCATTGCCTACATGAATATTTGTGTACCATGTGCTTGCCTGGTGTCTGTGGAGGCTTGAAAGGGGTGTTAGACAGCTGTGAGCCACCTTGTGGGTACTGGGACACAAAACCAAGTCCTCTAGAAGAGAAACTGCTCTTAACCTCTGAGACATCTCTTCAGTCCCAGCTTGTAATGTTTTAAAATGACTTTCAAAATTTTAAAGGCAAAATTGAACAGGGACATATCTACATGATTGTTTTATAAATTTTAAATGATTTATTTATTTTTTATTTTATGTGTATTGGTGTTTTGGCTGCATGTATGTCTGTGTGAGGGGGTCAGATCCCCTGGCACGGACTTAAGACAGTTGCGAGCTGCCATGTGAGTGCTGGGAATTGAACCTGGGTCCTGTGGAAGAGCAGCCAGTGCTCTTAATCACTGAGCCACCTCTCCAGCCCCATGATTACAACTATTTATTAAAGACTACAAAAGAATTGGATCAGATGTTCTTTTTAGTCCTATACTCTGTAAAGGATCAATCCTAGATCCACCCTGAACTTAATAAATGTGGTGTAAATAATTTACATTTTTTTTTCTGGAGCTATGACCACAGTGTTTAAGAGAATTACAGATCAGGGCGGGAGAGCTTTACCTTCCTTAAATGCATTCCGAATAAATGCATTTATTTGAAAATTAGGTGTTTACTTCATTTAGCAGATTGTTTTGAATAGAGCCATGATCCCCAAACTCTTAGGGTCCATGTTGTTTCACTGCTGTAACTGTCAGGAAACAAGACCATACTGACTGCTAGAAATGCAGTGCGGGGTTAAGGAGTGCGAGACTGTAATCTTCTGGAGATTCAGACTAGAGCCAGCTATGGCTGATCAGAGCTGTTCAGAGTTGCTGGATCTGTGGAACACATGTGATGAATTCAGCTGCTGTGCTGCTGCTGCTGCTGCTGCTGCTATCCTTCAGGCCTATCGTATCCTGTGCTGAGCAATAAAACATAACAGCAGGAGCCTGTGGATCCAGGCACTGGCAGTAATTATTCTCAGCTTTGTGTGGAAACCAGGAGTGGAGCAATGCACTGTTATCACGCATCTTCAAACTGCCCTCAGCCCCTCCATGCTTCCAATTCCTCAAGACAACTACCAAGACTCTCATGGAGCATAGTTCCATTCTTTATTAAGAGTCTTTTATGACACAGCCCAGGGTTGTAAAGCACACTGTTTTTCTTTGGGGAAAGCTATTAATTGTAGAACAGTGTCTTGTCTACTACCCATTATAGCAACCAAACAAGAGGATTTCATCCTTTGTGGCTCAGAAATTTTACAATCAAATTGAAAAGGAAATACGCCTAAATTAAGCTTTCAAAAAAAAATCATTCCCTTTTGCCAAAATTAAAGGTTTGTAAATGGGCAGGAGTACATTATCTGGCTGCATTGTGTTAAAGTAGACTCTGTGAGTGAAGGTTAAAGGATTGCTGGAATCTATCCCCTGTAGACACTGTCTGAGTTATGTTCTCATTGTTCTCACCTGAATGAACAGCCTCTTGATTGATCTCTTACTCTACCAGGGCACCTGCTGCTTTCCTACCAGTCTTGTGAAACTTCTGCCAACAGTTCTCCAGTGATTTCAGCCTCCCACACTGTGGCCATGGGCCACAGGAGCCCTGAGTTTCACTTTGAACAATCTTCCTATGGTTCTCCTAACAGGGGGAGGTTGAAAATGGTCTGATGCTACATGCTTGGCCATGACCAGCACTCTCAGGAATGGGAGGTCTTCTGGGGTAGCACATAAGATTCAAAACCAAAGTATGCCAGGTCTAAATCCTGCATCTTCAATACAGGGTTCATAAGACCCACACATCAGGAGCTTGAAATGTCCACCTCTTACCTCAAGGTGCATGGCTGATCTGGCCTAGAATTTTGTTCCTTAAGTACTTAATTCCCAACAACAAACATTAGGCAAGCTCAGGGAGTCCTGTGGAGGAGGGAGGAGGTTCAGAGGAACCAGGGGGGTGCGGGGGATCAGGAACACATCATGAGAACAAGGCCGACAGAAACAATTGACCAGGAACCTGTAAGGGTCTGACCTAGGTCCTCTGCATATAGGCTAAGGCTGAGTAGCTTGGTATTCTCACGGGACTCAGAAGATGGGTCTGGGGCTGTCCTTGACTCTTGCTCACTCTTGGGACCCTTTCCTATCTAAAGGGCTGTCTTGTCCAGCCTTGATGTGATGGTATGTGCATGGTCTTACTGATGTCTGTTATGTAGTGTTTGGTTGATATCCTCGGAGGTGTGCTCTAATCTGAGGGGAGGCTGATGGGGTGGATCTAGAGAAGGGGGAGGTGGGAGGAGGAGAGGCTAGGTGTAGGGAAGGGAGGCGAGACTGCAGTCAGGATGTGATATATAAGAGGAGAATAATAAGAAAAAGGAAAAAAAACAAAAACTTGCTAAATTTTGTGATTTTTTTTTCAAAACATGACATATATTTAAAACTGAGGAATTTAACCAGGTGGTGGTGGTGTGTGCCTTTAATCCCAGAGTTTGGGAGGCAGAGGCAGGTGATCTCTGTGAGTTTGAGGCCAGCCTGGTTTACACAGTGAGTTCCAGGCCAGCCAGGGCTATACAGAGGAACCCTGTCTTGAAAAAACAGAAACCAACCAACCAACAAACAACCCAACAAAGAAAAGCAGCAATAAAACTGTGGAAAAAAAAAAAGCATCACTTTTTCCAGGAGCTGGAGGTGCGAGATGGAGAAACCGCTCATGGTTGTGGGGGTGCTTTTGGAGGGTAACAAATATATCTTGGGATTAATATAATAGTAACTGTACAAACCTATGAATATGAACTGAATTTCAGGTCCATTATTATATTCTAAATGATTTATTTTTATTTTATGTACATTTATGTTCTGCCTGCCTGTATGTGTGTGTAAGGGTGTAAAATCCCCTGGAACTGGAGTTACAGATAGTCGTGGGCTGCCATGTGGGTGCTGGGAATTAAACCCAGGTATTCTGGAAGAGTAGCCAGTGCTCCTAACTGATGAGTCAACTCTCCAGCTCCATGGCTCCACTATATTCCATGTGTAGTTTTTATGTATGGTGTCTTGTCTTCATGTATGTCTGTTGTACCATGTACATGCTTGATGCTGGAGGAGGCCAGAAGAGTGTCAGACACTCCTGAAGTTACTGAAGAAACTGAAGTTACAGATGACAGCGAGCTGCCATGTGAGCGCTGAGGATCAAATCCAGGTCCTCTAGAAGAATAGCCAGGGCTCTCAACTGTTGAGCCATCTTTCAGCCTTACATTGTGCACTTCAAAGGGTAAGTTTAATGGGAGACATTGGGCAAGGAAGAGGGAGAGAGAGTGACTTGTCTGTCTAGGAGGCTGGAAGTTACTTGGTCAGCTGCCTGCAGTATCAACCAATCTAGTCACAAGAGTCTTACCTCAGTTCCTGTTTCTCTCCAATCCCAAGCCCGACTGCCTCCTGGCCATACTTTGCAATCCTTATAGGTTAAGGTAGAGCCTTGCACTTTCATTTGTCCCCAAGAGAGGGAAGCAATTTTAGGGGAAGCCATAAGTAACTGAGCTGAAATCTGGAATTAAAAGAAAAAGGTGCCAAGTCAGCTGCCAAGGAAAGCTGAAACTGCTCCAAAATTCAGAGATAGGAAGCCCCAACTCTCCACAACATGAGGGGTATCCTTCTCTAACAGGAGTCTTAACCTACTCTGCATCCAGGCCTTTACTGATTACTTCTCTAAAATATATTGTTCTTGGGAGCTGAATCATGCAAGCAAGGAAAGCAGATATGACAAACTATTTCCAAGACTCCAGAGGTAATCCTCAGGATATTTTATTAGAGATAAAGTTTGGAAGTGAAGCTTTACTTCAGTATGATGGAACGAAGAGATGGCGTGGCCTACCTCAATACAAACACAGAGAACAAATCTTATTAAAATGATTAATTGGCCAGCAAGAGGCTACCTGGCACCAAGCCCAACAACTCCAGTTCAATCCCTGAAGCTCACATGGTAGAACTGATAAACATTTTCTCTCTATCTCTATGTCTCTTTCTCTCTGCCTCTCTCTGCCCTCCTCTCTCTCTCTTTCTCTCTCTCTCTCTCTCTCTCTCTCTCTCTCTCTCTCTCTCTCTCTCTCTCTCTCACACACACACACACACACACACACACACACACACACACATAAAGAAAAATAAACAAATAAAAAGTAAAAAAACCAAAACAATAAGCCAAGCTGGAGACGCAGCTCAGCACATAGGAACACTTGCTGTTTTTTTATTTGACCTAATTTGGTTCATAGTACTCATGGTGAGCAGCACAAAATTGCTGGTAACTCTAGTTCTGGGGATCCAGTGTCCTCATCAGCCTCCAGACACACACACACACACACACACACACACACACACACGTGACATACACTCACACAGACACACATTCATATGAGTAAATTTAAAAAACAAACGAAAGAAAAGCCCAACACCTTGCTTTTAAAACAATTATTGTCATTCTAGAAATAAAATTAAAGACCTACCATAAATTGCTTATTTATGCAAAGCACTGAATCTCAGATTAGTTCAGCTCCTGGGAATTCTCTATGCAGATTCTGTAGGCACCTAAGTTCAACTATGTAGGAGTCTGAAAGCAAATAGACTTCCTGCTGCTACAGAGTAAGCAACTGACTGGTGAACTAGGACTGAAATTCTCTAAGTGGGAGAGATGATGTTTGGATGGCTCAGTCAGTAAAGTGCTTGATGTGTGTGGCAGTTCCAATAGGTTTGCCCCCATAGACTCCTGCGGTTTGAAGGCTTGGCCCTTGGGAAGTGGTACTATTAGGAGGAGTGGTCTTGTTGGAATAGGTGTGGCCTTGTAGGAGAAAGTGTGTCACTGTGTAGATGGGCTTTGAGGTCTCTTAATGCTCAAGCTCTACCCAGTGTGGAAAGAGACCCTCCTCCTGGCTGCCTACAGAAGACAGCCTCCTCGTGGCTACCTTGGGATGGAGATGCAGAACTCTTGGCCCCTCCAGTACCAGGTCTTCCTGCATGCTGCCATGTTTCCTCCCATCATGATAATGGACTGAACCTCTGAAATTCTAAGCCAGCCCCAATTTCATGCTGTCCTTTATAAGAGCTGCCTTGGTCATGGTGTCTGTTCACAGTAATGAAACCCTAACTAAGACAATATACAAATTTGAGGATCAGAGTTAGATCATTAGCACTCATGTAAAAAGCAAAAAAACAAAAACTGGGCGTGGCTGCACACACCTGTAATCCCCACGCTGGGAAAGCAGAGACAGGAGGATCCCTGCAGCTTGCTGGCCAGCCAATCAATCTAGCTGAATCCTCAAGTCCTAGATTCAGTGAAAGACCCTTTCTCAAACAATAAGGTAGAGAGCAATTGGTGATGTCAACACTCATGTATACTCGTCCACACACACTCCCTGATACGCACAGGAGCATGCACTAATATGTATACCACACACACAAAAGATGAAAAGACATTCTCAAGAGTGACACAGTCCTAGAGGCCTTTATAAACTCTCCATGTATCCCAAGTAGACCGGAAGCCATAAGCTCATGCTGCAAGACCTGGGTAGGTTAGTTCACCTGAACATTACATGCTGATAATGGCTACTCGCACCAACCAAGAGAAGAGGCATAAGAGGGCTAGGGAGACATAAAATCCAGTACAAACAAGAGGGACTTTCAGTTCACTCTTCAGTGGATACATGGATCCATTAGTAAAACACAGAACTCTTGCTGGCTCAAAATGTATGACTATTGAGTTAATTTGTGGTTGAATACTAATCTGCATAGACATAGAGGAAACACTGAGAAAACCAGCCTGCAGAACAAAACCAAGATGAAACAAAGCAAAGGGCTGAACAGGTATTTCAGTGGCCACACACCATATGGGAATCAGAAACAGCAGCATTAGTGTTATGGTTTGAATGCCCTCCAAATTTGTGTGGCTATTTAATTGTAACAGTTTTAAGAGGGTTTTTATGTGTTCTGCCTTTTTGAGACAGGGTTTCTCTATTATGTAGCTCTGACTGTCTTAGAACACTAGGTATTCTAAGAAATCTAGGTGCTTTTGTCTTCCAAGTGGTGGGATTACAAGCATTCACCACCACACCAAGCTTGTTTGAGCCAGGGTCTAAAGAATCTCAAGCTGGGTTTGAACTCATTACATAGCTGAGGATGATCTTGATTTTTGATCCTCCTGCCTCTACCTCCTAAGTACCAGTATCATAGGCTTGCATGACCAAATCCAGTATATTCCATGGTGCTGGGGATCAAATTCAGGGCTCTCTGCATGCTAGGCAATCCCTCTGCCCTTGTTTTTGTTTCTTTCGAGACAGTATCCTATCATGTTGTTCAGGGCGGTCTCTAACTAGTGATCTTCCTGGTGGATAGGAGGTGGGGCAAAGAACTGGCAAGACTGTAACTATGAGAGCTTCCCCCTTACGTGTTGTCATTTTTACTTACTTAATTTAAAAATAAACCTTGAAAAATAAATAAAAACACCACACAACAACATTATGGTGTTGTTCTACTTTTGCAAGAGGAAGTTTGTTGTCACTGGCGTAGGTTCCTTACAAAAGGAAGAGTTTGACCCTCTTTTGATTTTTAAAACTTTGTGTGTACCTGTGTGTGCCTGTGTGTCTGTTTGCACAGGAGCATGTGGATGGCCATGGAGGCCAGATGAGGCTGTTAAGTCTCCTGGAGCTGGAGTTATAGGCAGGTGTGAGTAGTCCTGTGAGTGCTGGGAACTGAACTCAGGTCTTCTAGAAGGACAGCAGTCATTCCTCACCACTGAGCCATCTCCTCAGCCCCAGGCCCTTTTCTTGCCTCCTTTAGCTCCTCTGTCATATGATGGTTGACACCACAGCTGGATACATGGGGCAAGGAAGTTCTTTCCAGAGCTGGCTCTTGATTGTCACACTTTCCCGAATTGTAAGAAATACATTTCTGTTAAGTATATAACACCTAGCTTCAGGTATTCTATTATAGCAGAACAAAACAGGTTAAGTCATTTCGAACAAGCAAATGTTTGAAAACTTAAACATTTTCAAATCAAAATGTTTCAAATCAAAACTTCCTTGATTACTCAAAATGTTGTTTTTCTTTATTACCTAAAATGTCCAGTTTTCAACACAATATTATGACATTTAAAAGAACCCAAAAAGCTTAAACACTGAGTATTGTCAGATTTGTGATTCAGAATTTAATGAAAGTATGAGTCAGATGATTCATAATCTCAATAAAGAGACTTTGGACTGAGTATAAAGTGGATATTCTAGAGTTATGACTCTGACGCAAAACTTAGATGTCAGTGAAGAAGCACTGGTGACCCAAGGCCTCTGAGACATACTGATGATGGGCAGCTCTGACGCTGCGGTGACAAAAACAAACAGACAAACAAACAAACAAACAAACAACCAGCAACAGTTCAAGCCTGCAGACCTGAGTTTGATACCTAGAATCCAGAGAAAAGAACTGACTCCTTGAGTTGTTCTGACCTCCTCATATGTGCCATGGCAATCCCACTCCCCCATCACATCATGTGAATGACAAATAGGGACAGTGAGATGGTCCAGTAAGTAAAGGGACTTACCACCAAGCTGGTGACCTGAGTTCTAGTTCTCGGACCTATATGGTCAGAAGAGAACTGACTCCACAAAATTGTCTCTGATTATCTCCTCCCAAACCAAGTAAATACATAAAATAAATTAAAAAATAAGAACCTTTTAAAAAGGGGACTAATGTCTTTGTCATGAGATTGGTAAGTTTTCATGAGTGTAGGTTACTGTAAAGTAGGTCAGCTTCTTCCCTCCCCTTTTTGGCACATGCTAGATTCCAGTGCTGCTTTTCTACCATAGATACGGCATCCTGGCATCCTCACTAGGAACTGAGCAGTTGCTAACCGCACATGCAGAGGTGAGAGGACAACTTGTGGGAGTTGGATGTCTTTCATCATGTGGGTTCTGGAACTGAACTCAGACCATCAGGCTTGCCCACTGAGACATCTCACCAGCCCTCAAGTAAAATTCTTTATAATTACCCAATTTCAGGAATTCCATTATAGCAACAGCATACAGACCAAGACAAATAGTAAATACAGCTAATAGTGATTTTTAATGGTCAGAATTCTACAGAAAAAAACAGAAGCAGATTACATATATAGAAAGCTCATTTTATTGATTGATTGATTGATTTTTAAAGACAGGGTTTTCTTTATGTAGTCCTTGCTGTTCCAGGCTGGCCTCACATTCAGAGAGACCCACCTGCCTCTGCCTCTTGACTACTTGGATTAAAGGCATATGCCATCAAGAGCAGATCTTTTAACTCAAAGTCAGGGTCTCTCATATCGATCAGGATGGCTTCAAACTTACTATGTAGCCAAGTATGAGCTTGCATCTCTGCTTCTCCTGCCTCCACTTCTCTCGTGCTGAGATTGCAAGTGTGTGCCTCCACCACAACACTTGGTTTGCAATACTAAAAGATTTATTCAAAGAAGTGCCTCACATAATAGTAGGGGTTGGCAAATCCAAAACAGAAAGAAAATGCTGGCTAGCTGTAATGTCTGGGGCAGGAGAGGCTGTAGTATCAAATACTATTTCTTCTTCATCAAGAAGATAGCAGTTTTGTTTTAGGTCTTTTACCTGATTGGATGACCACTCAGAGGATCAAGGACAATCTTATTATTATTATTTAATAGTCAGATAACTGTGGATGTTAGCTGTGTCTAGAAAATAACTCACAGCAACTCTTATACTAGTCTTTCATTGGGTAACTGGACATTAGACCACATTTGTAGTGGTTTGAAATAAAATGGCCCCATAGGCTCAGAGAGTGGCACTATTAGGAGGTGTGGCCTTGTTGGAGTGGGTGTGTCATTTTTGGAGGAAGTGTACCACTCGGAGCAGGCTTCAGGGTTTTAGGTGCTCAAAGCTAGGCTCAGTGAGGCATTCTTTTCCTGCTGTCTGCTGATCCTGACACAGAACTCTCAGTTACCTCTCCAGCACCATGTCTGCCTTTGTCCTACCATGCTTTCTGCCATGATGACAATGGACTAAGCCTTGGAACTATGAGCAAGTCCCAGTTAAACGCTTTCTTTATAGAAGTTGCCATGGCCTTGGTATCTCTTCACAGCAATAAAAACTCTAACTATGACAACATTGAAATCTGAAGTCAACATAAAACTAGCTATCACAATTCATTCTTTTTTTATAAGACAAACACATGGTTTGGTAAGCATCCTACCATAGCTTTCTCAAATGTTACTAGGCTATATAATCTGTGCTTTCTGTAATCTTGCAGATGTGAATGCAAGTCTGAGTAAGAATAATAAGTAAGAATAACATGGCCATTGTTAACTGCAGAAACTCACAAGGCGGCCAGACTAGATTAAAGAGGAAAGTCAGTCGAGATACTCTCCACATAGTTATACTCATTGTAGAATCCTAGAATGTTTAGCTTTCCCTCTGACAGGGCCAGCTATGCAAGAGAGAACCTGACATGTTTTTCTTTGAATACCCTGAAGCTGAATAACTTTTACATCCCTGAGATATTCAATCATGATACCATTGTGGGGAAATTTCTTTTTTAAAACTTTATGGGTTTCTTTTTGTCATAATAATCAGTAATGCCCTGAACAGCAGTCAATTTCCTCCACAGCTGAGCAGACTTTGTAGGAATGTAACCCTTAAATCCAGTGAGAATGAGTCCTCACCAGAAGGTGCATCAGCAAAGTTGAACTACAGGATGTTCTGGAGAGTGGCATGGGACACGAGTGTGTAACTGGTAAGCAGTTAAAATTCTTGTGGAAGTCACCCAGAGGGCCTTGCCAGGAGGCTGCAGTGAGAAGAAATGGGAATAACCGAGGAGATGTTTCGCTCCATGTTGAGATTCCGCTGGGGCATGGTCCCATGACCCATCCTTTGTCAGTTTCCTACCTCTCTCTCCTTAAAATACTCAATCTTCGGTAAAGACAACTACAAAGTCATACTTTTACCCAATACTATTAACTAATAATGCAATTTTATTATTTCAATTTCTAAATAATCATTGCAAATACATAACAAAGAAGATAAGCATACTGTTTTCAGCACAGTGAGAGGAAGAAAAATTTAAAAAGCATGATTCCTGTTTCTGAGGCACCATAGTGCACTTCCTTAATCCTGACACTTGGATGTCAAACGTAGCATGATTCCTGTTTCTGAGGCACCATGGTGCACTTCCTTAATCCTGACACTTGGATGTCAAACGTAGCATGACTTTGTGTGTGTGTGCGTGTGCTTGTGTGTGTGCCTGTGTATGTGCGTGTATATGTGTGCCTGTGTGTGTGCGTGTATATGTGTGTATGTGCCTGTGTGTGCGTGTGTGTGGTGCATGTGTGTGTGTGGTGTGTGCGGTGTGCGTTTGTGAGTGATGTGTGCATGTGTGTATGTGTGTATGTGTGGTGTGAGTGTACAGACCATGCCTATGTAAAGGCTACAGCATCACTTAGGAACCGCTACACTCCTGCCACCTGGTGGGATCCCAGGATGGAATTCAGGTAGCCAGGCTTACCTGCTGAGCCTCTCTATCCGCTGAGCTGTCACAAGAAAACTTTTGAGAAGCAATATAATGACTTAAGGGAAACAGTAAACTGGTATGAGCAGAAAATGTATCTGTATCTTGTGTTATGGTTTATAATACAAAATACCACAGGTGGCTTAAAGGACAGAAATTCCTTTTCTCAGTTTGGAAAGCTAGAACACAAGATTATGATGCCAGCAAGGTTGGTTCCTGGTGAGGCCTTGTTATGGCTTGCAAATGGATACCTTGTCGTGTTCTCACGTGACCCTTTCTACATCCATTACATTCTTGGTGCTGCTTCCTGTTCTTTCTAAAACAGATTTATCTTATGTATGTGTATGTACAAATGCCTGCATGAATGGAAGTGTAGCACGTGCATGCAGGAGCGCAGAGAGGCCAGCAGAGGGCATTAAAGCATAGGGTCACTATGACTTATGGGTCACAGCCCTTTTGGGGGTTGGTCACATATCAGATATCCTGCGTATCAGATATTTACATTACAATTCACAACCGAGGAAAAATTACAGTTTTGAAGTAGCAACAAAATAATTTTATGGTTGGGGATCACTACAACATGAGGAACTGTTTTAAATGGTAACAGCATTAGGAAGGTTGAGAATTACTGAACTAGAGATTTCAGATGGTTTTGAGGCACCCTGTGGGTGTTGGGAACCAAACTTGGGTCTTCTGCATTTTTATATCATGAGCCACTCCTTGTCTGTAGGGAGCGGAGGAAGCCAGGTGAGTGATGCTCTGAGTGAGTGCACAGCCGTTCTAAGGGCTAAGGCCTCAGACTCATAGGAAGGTGGCAGTCTTCTTCCTTGTCCAAGTACAAGTATCTACAGATGATTAATCAGTTTGTACAAAACCTAGAAGCTGTAGCTGCCTTCTCCCTTCTTCCTGTTTTCCTTCAGAGATTAGCTGTCTCTCCTCCCCACCCTATGCTCACTGAGGTACAGATTTGTTGGGGTAGTTGGTGCTGATTCATCAAAGTGAGCACACCCCACCTGAGCCCAGCTCTTCTGAGTCTTTGTGTGTATCTTTTCTTTAGCATTACTGTTCTTTCTTCATTCCTTTGCTATCTCAGCCACGTGTCCAGATCCAAGCCACAAGCTTCTCTGCTCCTCCCTCAACTCTCTCTCTTCTGGGTCTCACCATATAGTCATGGCTGGAGCAGAACTTGGACCAAAAGTTGCTATATAGACCACTCTGTCCTAGAACTCACAGAGACATACCTGCCTCAACATCCCGAGTTCTGGGGTTAAAGACCTCCACCACCATGCCCATTTGGTTTACATTTTCTGTGTATGAGTGTTTTGCCTGCACACATTTCTGTGCATCATACACAGGCCTGGTGCCTATAGAGGGCAGAAAAAAAAAGGGTCAGAAACCCTGGACATGGAGTTATAGGCAGTCGGGAGCTGCCATGTGAGCACTGGATATCAAACCCAGGTCTTCTGAAAGAGCAGCCATTGCTCTTAACCACTGAGTCATATCTTAGGCCTCCATTTTATATTTACATTATACCAAACATTACAAAGGTATTCAAAATTAGTATTTAAAATCTATCCTTATAGTAGGGAGGTGATGGCGCACGCCTTTAATCACAGTACTTGGGAGGCAGAGGCAGGCTGATCTCTGAGTTCTTAGTTTGAGGCTGGCCTGGTCTACAGAGCAAGTTCCAGGACAACTAAGACGATATAGAGAAATCTTGTCTCAAAAATCCATCCTTAAAGCTTAAAAGCTACCGGGCAGTGGTGGCACACGCCTTTAATCCCAGCACTTGGGAGGCAGAGGCAGGCGGATTTCTGAGGCCAGCCTGGTCTACAGAGTGAGTTTCAGGACAGCCCAGGCTATACGGAAAAACCATGTCTCAAAAAACAAAAAACAAAACAAAAAACAACAACAAAAAAAGCAAAACAAAAAAGCTTAAAAGCCAATGTAAACTATCCTAATAGTAACAATATCAATACCAACAATGAACAAAATTCAGAATAATAGTGCAAAGGATATACACACACTACAATTTCCACTTTTGGATATGGAAGGTAAGACTATAAGGTTTAAATAGCTTTAAGAGAGTTGTGATTAGAATCTGGGCCTATCAGATACCCATCTCGACACACTGTGTTGATACTAGAAACATTCTTCTGTAAGTAGATAAACTGCCCCTAAGATCCATTTCCTCTGCACCAAAGAAGAGCCAGTGTTTTCCTAATGCCATTCAGTTTGATTTCTGGGCTTTTCCTTACATGCTACTCTTGTAGGAATTCCACAACCTCTAATTCTTCAAACATCTCAGCTACATAATTTCTTATCAGGATTTAAACTGTTACGTCCTGAATTTCTTCCTTAGTAATTTCTCTTGGAGCACATGTACTGCAAGCATGATCACATGGCAGCTCGCAACTGCCTATAACTCCATGTCCAAGAGTTCGGACCCTTTTTTCTGCCCTCTATAGGCACCAGGCATGCGTATGATGCACAGGTGGATATAAGATTATTTATATATCCACCCTGTTTTTCTTCATGCATTTATTCATCCAGTCCCTGCCTATCAGTGAAGGGATGCAACGGCTCAATGAGTTGCTGCACAAACCTGATGGTATGAGTTCAATTCCCAGAACCCATGTGAAGATGGAAAGAGAAAACTGTCTCTGGAGGCCTGCAAGATGACATAGACGATAAAGGTGCTTGCTATGCCTGACCTGAGTTCAATTGCCAGAATCCACACAGTCAAGAAAACCAACTCTAACAAGTGGTCATCTCATTTCTACAAACATGCGAGCGCGCTCTTTCTCTCTCTTCCTCTCTTCCTCCCTCCCTCCCTCCCTCCTCTCTCTCTCTCTCTCTTTCTTTCCCTCCCTCCCTCCCTCCCTCCCTCCCTCCCTCCCTCCCTCCCTCTCTCTCTCTCTCTCTCTCACACACACACACACACACACACACACACTACAAATGCAAAAAAGAATTTTTAAAAATTATCCTCATATCTCCAGACATATTCATGTGCATATACCTACCCTGAATTTAAAAAAAAAGAAAAAAAATCAATCAGTGGATTCTACACACATGTCTTAGACTTAGACTTTTGACTTTCTTTTTGCCAGGCAGTGGTGGCACATGCTTTAATCCCAGCACTAAGGAAGCAGGGGCAGGGAGATCTTTGTGTTCCAGTCCAACCTGGTCTACACAAGTTCTGGGACAGCCAGAGATACACAAAGAGAACCTGTCTCAAAAAACAAAACAAAACAAAGCAAAGCAAAGCAAAGCAAAACAAAGCAAAACAAAAGGCTTTCTCTTCTACTGCACTGATGAAATGGCCATTTATTAGTCAGCTCGGGCTGCTATAACAAAATATTAACTGCATCAACAGAAACTTATTTCTTACAGTTCTGGAGACAGGGAAATTTCTCTATTCCTTTTCCTATAAAGCCACCTATCCTATCAAATTATGGACCACCCTCATGACCCCACTTAACCTTAGTTACCTTCTAAAGGTACACTCTTCAAATATACTCATATTGAAAGTTGGGATTTGAACATAGGAAGTTTGGAGAATGCAGTTTAGTCCACAGTAAGTATCCTTTGGCAGTCCTCTACAGTCTTGATTACTGTAGGTTTACAGTAACCTGAAGTCTGATTTCTTCAACTTTTGTTCATTATTTAAAATTATGTAATATTCTGGGTTTTTACATTTCCATATTAATATTATAATCATTAACAATTTCTGCAGACTCCTGCTAGAACTTTGATGGACAATATGCTGAATGGAGTCTGTAATTCAATTCAATACATAGTATTGTCATTTTATCAGCTTTAAGTTTTCCATGGGTCTAACTCAGTGGCAGAGTAAATTTATCTACCATGTGGACTCTGGATTTGATCCTAGCACCAGAAAAAAAAATTTTTTTAATCTATAAATATGGATTGTGTTTCCACATATTATCAAAGTAAATTTCTTCCCATTATTTTATTTTCTGTAGTCTTGCTTTTGTTTGTTTTTTGTTTTTGTTGTTGTTTTTGTGTATCTGGCCAGTTCTGAACTCCTCATCTTCCTGGTTGGTTTCATAAGTGATTAGAGGTATGAGCCATCATTCATGGCTCTTTAAATGTGTACTTTGTTTATGATTATTTTATTGTTTTTGATGCTATTGTAAAGCTTCTCCCTTTTGGGGATGATATCTGGCTATGTTGCTTACGCCTTCTGAGTTGCTAGGGCTATAGGTGAAGCTACCTCCCCTAGTAGAATTTCTTCTTAATTTCGCATTTGGATTGTTTTGTTGATATGCTGAAATACACTTTATTTCTGAGATTTTATTTAGAATCCTACAAATTTACTTGTTAATTAAAATTTTATTTAAAATTCTTTCTATTTCTTAAGATTTCTTACCCATAAGACCATGCCACTTAAGATAGAACATAAATTCATATATGCCTCTTCCCATACTAATTTGGATAAATTGTCTTTCTTTCTGGTTGCCCTGGCTAGATCCTCAACTCTGGTGTTAAATACAATTGGTTCAGTTGAACAGATATGGCTGTCTCGCTCCTGACTTTAGGGTAAAAGCATCAATCTTCACCATTAACATGTTAAATGTCAGGCTTTCCTAAATATTGATAATAAATAAGGTTGAAAATGGTTCCTGGATATTCTTAGTTTACTGAATATTTTTACCACAAAAAGACTGAATCTTGTCAAAGTTTTTTTTCCTGCATCTTTTGGGTTGCATCATTTCACCCCTGCACCTGACTGGGCTCTTTTCTTTATTCTGTTAATATGATGCAATATGGAGTTTGATTTTGTATGTTACAACAAACTTTGTGTACTTGGGATAATTCCATTTAGTTACTGTACATATAATTATTATGAAATTGTTAATCTCAAACATGGGAGGAGAAGAATCACCAATCCAAATCATCCCCAAATTAATTAAGCAAGCTTTTTAAATCTGTGTACACAGACTACCTTACCCTAAAACAGAGTTTGGGAGGTCAACAATGGACAAGAGGAAGACAAGGTTTTTATAGCCCAGGGGTAAAGGGTCTCCAAATCAGGAGGGCTACCTTACTGGAACAGAACATAAGCATAACAAATTAATCATAATGACCTCCTAGAATAAAGAAATGATTGTAAGGTGGTTCTAATGAGGTAGTCATATCACCTTTTGAAACACAGGTAGGATTGCAAGATGGTTATAAACACCTTTTTGAAACAAAGACACAGTTGCTCTTCCCTTGAATCATTTGTAGTTAAGGTTAGAGGTGGGACACAGCCCAATTCCTGAGAAACAGAGGTTTAATCGTACACAGGAATGAGCCTACTTAGTTTTTACTATCAAATGACTGTTAAGCCTAAGAAGTAGGCAGGCTAGATTCATCAAAAAAAAAATACTCATCCTTAGTATTTGTGTGATCTTGTTGAGAAACTAGGAGTTAGACAGACTCCCTGGTAAGCAGACAGACAGGGAGAGGGCCAAGGCTAGGTAAGAAAGTGATGAATTTAATTCTTTAATTGGCAGAAGAAATAAATTAGATCAAGGCCCCCAGAGTGATTGTGATGTTTTCTATTTTTTTTTGTTCTTCTTCATTTTTAGTATAATTTTTGATCCTGATGCACTAAACTGATTGTAAAAATATACTGATGAATCATGAGTCACAGTCTGAAACTACTACTATCAGCTGAGGGTATATTAAAAGTATTTAAGAATGAGACAGAGTAAGCATAGACTACACTAAAAGTGGAAATGCTGTGCTGGGATAAGGTCTTTTTGTGTCTGTATAAAATATCCCGTTGCTAGAATTTGTCGGAGAGGCACTTGCTAAACAGTATGGCGGAGGTATGCTTGGGAGGCTCTGGGTAAGGCTCCCTGCAACTAAAATGTAAGTAGTGTGTGTAATTTTGTGGTCCACACCCGTGAATATGTTTCTGCTATGTAGCATACCAAACTGAATAACATGATTTGTGTGCTTAAGTATCTAATAGAAATGTTAAAAATTAAGATGTAAAAGGCTTGGTAGGATATGGCTGTTGGTAGAGTGATTCCTCAGCCCCGCAGAAAATGGGCATAGTGGTAGGAAGCATGGTGCACATGCCTTTAATCCCGGCACTCTGGAGGCGGAAGCAGGCAGAGCTCTGTACATTCCAGGCAAGCTACAATTCGAGAGATAGCTGTCTTAAAACAGTGAGGGTAGGGCCTGGGCTGGGCTGGGGAGATGGTTCAGTGGTTATGAGTACATACTACTTTTGAGAGGACCCATGTCAGGTGGCTTCTAACTGTTAACTTTAGTTCCAGGGGAATCTGTTGCCTCTCAGCTCTGTAGGCACTGCCACATGTGCACACACTCATGCAGACATACACATGTACACATAAAAATCAAAATAAATCTTTGAAAGGGCACAGGACCTGATGGCAAACACCTATAATCTCAGTACTTCTGAGGTGGAGGCAGGGGATGAGCTCAAGGTCACCCTCAGCTACAGAGTGAACTGGAGGCTGCTCTGGGCCACACGGGCATGAGCCTCCATGTCTGGCTGGGAATTGGATTTTGTGTCTGTCGTCTTTCATTCAATGTATTTTTGAGATTCATCTATATTATAGTGTTATTGACAGTATATTTCAGTATTTGTCATAGTTTACTTCAGGAATATATCAAAAGTTACAAATTCTTTTGGATTTTTTCTCTTTTTAATAAACAATAATACAAACATTAGGCAACACTTACCTAGTGCAAGTTAGTGCGTAGCAGTAAATTTATTCCAGGTTTAATAAGTAGCTGCAATTTTATCTTTACATTTGATAGATATAACTTTGGAATTAAAATTCACGAAATGGGATTAACCTTGCTTTTACATGTGCGTTTTCACTCTTTTGAGATGGAACAGGGGCTTACCATGTAGCTCAGGCTGGTCTGGAATTCAATGGATACTTAGCCTGGCCTCAAACTCAAGGTCCTTCTGCCTCCATCTCTCTAGTGCTGGGCTGATTATTATGTGCCAACAACCTGCAACTGGCATTAAATTCTTGTAACCCACAACTTGTCTTAGTCCAGAAAAGCAAGAGATGGTAACAGTACTGTGGGAGTGTGTTGTTTTTTTTCCCCAACAATGGACTTTGTGAAGGCATGATCTTAACCTTGCTTTAGAGTGAAACACCTCTCTCTCATCTTTTGGGTGGATATACCTTTCAGATGCCTAAGGACTTTGCTCTCATTCCAGTCTGGAAGGCTGAATCCAATCTAGAAAAGCAAAAACTCTAGCATCAGTTACCAGTCCCCTTTGGACGAGGTTGTGAATTGAAGTACAGTAAAAGAAAACTACAGCATTAAGGTCTTTTCCTTTTTAGGATGTTATCTTACAACCTCATGGAAAAGTGGGAGGCAAGCTGCTAGGAAAGCTGAAGTAGTGGGCAGGGTGGATCCATCCTTTAATCCAGCACTCGGGAGGTGGCAACTGGAGACTCATCGCAGTCTGAGTTAGGTCTGTCTAGTGAAATCCTCTCTAAAAACTGACAGGAAAAGGAAAAAAACAAACAGACCACAAAACAGAAAAAAAGAGAGGGGCATGGTGGAACACACCTGTAATCCCAGCACTTGGGAGGTGGGGAGGAGGATCAGGAGAAGTTCAAGGAACCTCACATACATAGTCAGTTAGAGATAAACCAGGACTCATGATAGCCTGTCTGAAAAGAAACAAAACAGCTGAAAGTCAAGACAGCAACACAATAAGGTTTATATAACATGTAATAAAACCTTCCACTTCCTTCAAAGTTTCTTTCTTTTTTTTTTTTTTTGGTTTTTTGAGACAGGGTTTCTCTGTATAGCCCTGGCTGTCCTGGAACTCCCTTTGTAGACCAGGCTGGCCTCGAACTCAGAAATCCACCTGCCTCTGCCTCCCAAGTGCTGGGATTAAAGGTGTGCGCCACCACCGCCCAGCCAAAGTTTCTTTTCATAGAAATTCTTTCACAAAGATATAATTCAAAATTTTGTGTGCCTGGCTTGATGTTGTTACAAAACAGTTGTTAGAGATGTATTCTGGGTCAGATTTTCTTTCTCTCTTTAAACATTTTTAAAAATTTTCTGTGTGCATGTGTGTGAATGTTTGCTTCTCTTTCAGAGAAGAACTTGCAAGAGCCAGTTTTCTCCTTCCAGCATGTTGGCCCATAGAAGCTTGAGTCACAGCACCATCTCATTAGCTTCTGGTCACACTTTCTTCAGTTGGGTCCCCAGGTTCTCCTTTGTCCTCCCCTACCTCCACAATTTGCATTTTGAGACTTCTATCAAAATTCTTAGCTTGATATTCCCAATTTCATTGGTTGTCTAAAATATATATTTTCCCACTTATTAAAACTTTGCAGTAATAATCCACAGCCATATTTCTTCTTCTTTTTTTTTTTAAATGAGCCATATACAAATGTATTTTATCAAACATAGTCTTTTTTTTTTTTTCTTTTTAGGTTTTTTGAGACAGGGTTTCTCTGTGTAGTCCTGGCTGTCCTGGAACTCACTCTGTAGACCAGGCTGACCTCGAACTCAGAAATCCGCCTGTCTCTGCCTCCCAAGTGCTGGGATTAAAGGCGTGCGCCACCACCGCCCGGCTCGCCATATTTCTTCTTAATGACAAATGTACTTATTATTTTATGAGTACATATGTGTTCCTGAGTGTATGTAAACTTCACTTCCTGTGAGCAGATGACCTCAGAAGCCAGAAGAGGGCACCAGATGAAACTCTGAGACTGCCTGCTTCTGGTGTTTGGTCCTAGGATGAAAAGCCTTTGTCATCACATCCTGCTACAAACATATTATCCTTTTTTGTTGTTGTTTTTGTTTTGAGACAGGGTTTCTCTGTACAGTCCTGGCTGTCCCGGAACTCACTCTATAGATCAGGCTGGCCTCGAACTCAGAAATCCACCTGTCTCTGCCTCCCAAGTGCTGGGACTAAAGGTGTGCGCTACCACTGCCTGGCCAAACATATTTTCTTAGAAACGTAAACAAACAAACAAAAAAAACCCAAACCTCTTATTGTAGTAAATATAACATAAAAAGAACCATTCAAATCATTTTCAGTAATATTAAGCATATTGCGGTTTATAATTTCTTCTCTCTCTCTCTCCTTTTCTCTCTCTCAGAAAAGGTCTCTCTATAGAGCCTTGGCTGCCCTAGAATTCACAATGTAGACCTGGCTGGCCTTGCACTCACAGAGATCTACCAACCTCTGCTTCCCAAGGGCTGGGGTTAATAGTGTTTTTGATTTGAGGATTTGTTTATCAGATTAAGAATCATTATTCCAGTGGCTGAATAATAAGATGGCTAAGTGGCTAAGCATGCTTGGTCTTCTTCCAGAGAGCCTATGGTTCCAGTGGTTATGGTTATAGCCACCTGTGGCTCCGGCTTCAGGGCTTCTGATGCTCTCTCTTCTGGATTACACACACGTGCACACATGCACACAAGATCATTTAAAATACAAACAAACAAACTGGTTATGGTGGCACACATCAGTAATACAAATACTTGGAAGGTTTAGGCAGAAGGATCAGAAGTTCAAGGCCATCCTTGGCTACATAGGAAGTTCGAAGCCAGAATGGAATACATGGGACTCTGTGTGAAAATAATAAAATAAAAGGACTTATTCTAGGACCCAGAGAGATGGCTCAGCAGTTACTTACTGCTTTTGCACATGACCCAGGGTTCAGTTTCCAGTACCCACATCTGTAACTCCTATTCTAGGGCATCGATGCTTTCTTGCCTCCAAGGGCACCTGTATACATGCAGTGCACATAGTAAACTCAGGTAGGCACACACATACATATTAATTAAGAAAAAAATAAATCTGAAGACAAAATTCATTTTAAAGATCAGTAAGATGGTCAGCAAGTAAAGAAGAAGCCTGGCCACTTGAGTTCATTCCATGGGGCACACATAAAAGGTAGAACAGAAGTGATTCAACAACGTTGTCTTTTGACATGCAGGCAAGTAGCACAAATGTCTGCACACACACAGATACTATCTTAAAAGAATCATAATTTTAGGCAATAACTTTCAGAGAATTTCTTTCCTTTTGAAAAATGAGTTTCTTTGGAAATGAAAAATGACATAGACCATTATGGTTTTCCCTCTTTTTACCTGGAAACACACAACATAACTTTCTGTGAAGCCAATGTCCACGTTCCTGGCATAATTATTTGCCCATTAAAAAAACTTTCTTTAGTAATACATTTTTCTATTTTATCTGATTTAGAATATGTATTGCTTTAGATTAGTTTTAGGAAGTAGATATGATGTAAGTTTTAAATACATTCTTAAAATTTTGGCATAATTAATAAATTGTATGCTAATATAGCAGAATTCAATCTAAATTATAAGAACACCTTTCTTTTTTTTTTTTTTTTTTTAATGACAAGACAGATTTGATCCTTTGAAACAGTCTTACTTTATAGCCCTAACTGGCCTGAACTCAGAATTCTCCCTGCCTCTGCCATCCGCCAGGACAAGAAGAAATATTTCAAAGTACATACAATGTGGCAGAAAATTATACTAACCACTTTACTGTGAACTATCCATGCTGTAGATGCTATTATCTCACTTTACTAAGTTCAAAGTAAGGAAGAAACTTCAGAAGGTTATAAAGTAATTAGCGGTAGGACTCAAGTCTGGCACAATTCAAACTTCTGGCTCCAAGCACACAGTATACTGTTTCCTAAGCTGTACATTCTATTTTACATTGTTGATAACTTTCCACATTCTGGGATTCTTTCTGAGAGAATGCTACATCCAACTCTTGAATGGAGTAGAACTCTGCTCCTGGCCACCTCAGAGCCTGAGTTGAGCCCAGAGTCTTCACGTCTTAGTTCCCCAGTAGAGTGTTTCCTCAGATTCTGTCACCCAGCAAGGGCAATTCCTAACTAGTGATCCACAGAGTAGTACCTCGGGCCCTGGTCCACTGGCAGAGCTCCGAGACTCTGAGATTCTTCAGTGTTGTGTAACAGTTTCCATCTGGCAAGGAAGCTCTTCAAACAGGACAGTAAAACTACTCAAAACAGCTTCAGGAAGTCCCTGAAACTAACCAGATTCATTAGGTCCCTCTCTGTCAGAGTAAACAAAAGGTGAGAGTCTCTTTCAGACTAACGGAAGCTGAGCTGAAAAAAAAAAAAAGTAAAAAAAAAAAAAAAAAGCCTCTCAGACAAGCTGTACTGCAAAGAAGACTCAGATCAGACCAGGTGCCTGGAAGAAGCAGAAGCCAGCTGAGCTGCCTGGAAGAGGTTCAGAACACAGTCACTTGGAAAGGACACGCCAACCCATTGAGCTGCCTACAGGCTGTGCAGTGTGCTTGAGGCTCCCAGTTTTTATAATCTGTCACCCATGCTGGGGTGGGTCCTGGGGATGCAGCTGTCTTTGAGTCATTCCTGCTTCTGTAAGTAACCCCTCATCCATACTCCTGTAAAAATAAAATGTATTGGCTTGCCAAGTTGGACTTTGGTGTTATCTGTACTTTGGTCTGTCGGTGGCAGCCCTATGGGGGTGAAATGTGTTTACCGACTCTCCAGGAAAAGTTTTGTCACACAACACTCAGAGTGCAACAACCCTCAGCAAACTTTCTGAGAGACTTCTTTCCATGGTCTCAGGCCAAGCCACAACCGCACCTTTCGCACATTTCCTTTTCCTAACCTCTCCCCACAGTGGAGTCCTCCCTGCCATTCTCTTTTTCTGTGTCTTAGTGTCTCTCTTCAACTCCCCCTCTCTCTGTAGATCGTCTCCGTTTCCGGATCCCGCAGAAAACTCACGTAGCGCTTCTGCTCGGTTGCTCCTCCAGTCGGCTCCGTGCTTTACCCCTCTCTGCAGCTAGCTGAGTTGGTTCTGAGCCACTGCCGTTCTGCTACCAGGCCTGGAACTAGCTTTCAGCCGGCCCACAACAGAAGCTCCGCCCCCTTCCCTCATTGGCTATCTTTCCCAGAAAGTCCCGCCCCCAGCCTCGAAGCCCGCCTCTCCGCCCGGCTTCCCTTGTTTTCATTCCCCCTGTCACACGAGGCAGTGGCAACCCCGAAGTGGGAGGGGAGAAGTCGGAGCGGAGAAGTCGTAGAGGGAAGGGGACGGGAAGAGGGCGGAAAGTGAAGGGCCCAGGGCGTCTCTCTGTCCCCGATCTAACTCAGTTCTCGACTGCTCCTGGCCGGCGTGGTATTGTGGGATCGCGGCGCCTGGCCCGAGACGCTCGCATCCGCAGGGGCGTCCACTCGAGAGCGCCTCCTGTCGTCAGTAAAGCTACTCTGCCATTCCTCGGCCCCCCAACTCCTCCCGCCCCCCATCCCCTCCTCCTCCATCCTCCAGTTCAAAATGGCGACGGCGGCGGCGGCGGCGGCGGCGGCGGCAGCGGCGATGGCTCCTCCGGGCTGCCCGGGTTCGTGCCCCAACTTCGCCGTAGTCTGCTCCTTCTTGGAACGCTACGGGCCGCTGCTGGACCTGCCCGAGTTGCCGTTCCCAGAGCTGGAGCGGGTGCTGCAGGCGCCGCCGCCAGACATCGGCAACGGAGAAGGTAAGCGATCGGCCCGAACGCCCGGCGGGAAGCGGCCCTGGCGCGCTTTAGCTCTCCACAGATACCCTGGGGCTCTGCGGCCGGCCCTCTCCAGGGATTGGGCTCCGCGGAGTCCCTACTTCGCGTAGCCCGAGGGGTTTCCTGGGTGGTGGGGAGGCGGGGCGGAGGCCCCCTAGGGCCACCGTGCCCGCGGGGACGGAGGTGGGGGCGTCGCGGGCCGGGTGTGGGCTAGGGCCCAGGAGAGGGTATTGTGCAGGGCTGACGCTCTGGGGCCGGGTCCCCCGCGCCGGTGTTGCCACCAGTTCTTATCCCTTTAGGTGGCGGGGGAAGGGGAGCGCAGGTTCCGGCCAGCTTTGCGCTTTTCTCTTCCCCTCCTCCCACCAATCCACCCCGCCGTCTCCCGAGAGGCTGGGCCCATCTTCTCCCGGCGCCCCCTCTGCTCACTCCACCTGAGTGGGCGGGGGCCTGCGGACACTCCACTCTCCCCGTGGTGGGAACTCCCCAGAGAGAGTCGGCTCCTGCCTTTTCCCGTCCCCTGGAGGGCTGGTCTAGCCCCCCAAACTCCTTCCTCCTTGGGAGATCTCCTCTGACCAGGGAGGGGGCTTCCCCCTATTCTCGCGTAGGAAGGGGAAATGAAGTCGGTCCAGCTTCTCCGCTCTAGGGAGGAGAGGGTTAATATCTCCTCCTCCATAGTTTTTCTCCTCACCACCTCCCCCAAAATAATAGAAAAGCATCTCCACTTTTCTCTATCCCTTCCCCCTATCTCGGCTACAGGGCTTAAGGGAAGAAGAAGTCACTCTTCCATTTGCTGGCTGGGGTGGGGTGGTTAGTCTGTAGGCTGGAGGAGGGGCTCAGATGGCTGGGGAAACAGTTGAAGAAGGTGCTTGTTGCTCATGTTTCTCTCTGGTGCCGCTGGTCTATTATTGGTGTTCGCAAGTGGTGCTCCTTCCACATAAGGCCACCGCGCGGGTGCAGGGCGCATGCTCTGCCTGGCCCCATTGAAACTTCCTGCTGCTGCTGCTGCTGGTCGTGGTTCTTTTGCTGGAGCATCTCAGCGTTGTGTTTGCTGCTTACAGTCTTCACACGCTGAGCGCTAACTCTCTCCCCTATTAATCCCGATCCATTCTGCTCCTTTTCTGGTACTTTATTTCCCTTAGAGAAGGCTTATTTGTGTACTTCGAACATTGCCTTTGTTTAGCTACAGCCCTTGGCAGAAGAAGAAACGTTTTCCAAATAGGTCTTCTTTTCTTCTTTTTCTTTTGATCTGCGCGTAGATGACCAGAGTGGACTGGGTATTGTACAAGGCATGATAGCTGTGACCTTTCTAAGAAAGCAGAGTTGCTTTTTTGTTCTCTATAGAAATTAGGTTCCCGATCTGATGTATTTACACAGCTAAGGAAAGACCCAAATGTGAACTCATTCAAAGTATTACCTGTAGAGAAAGTGTGTGATATACAGTGTTATTAAGTGTGTGATATACAATGTTATTAAGTATTAATCCTACAGCAGTTGTTGGTACAGCGGTTGAATACTTTCTTTCCCCTTTCTCTTTTGAGACTGGCCTGGAATTCTGTAGACTGTGCTGGCTTGGAACTCTTAGAAATCCTTCTGCCTCTGCCTGTCGCGTGCTAGGGTTAAAGGCATATGTCAGGCTCTTCATCTCTTTACTGGTTCACATTTCTTAGACTCTCTTTAGCTATAAAAGGCAAGTTTTTTTAAACTGAAATCAGAGTTAAATTACTTTAGGTTAAGACTTTTTTGCAGAATTTCTTTAAACATTAAGCTTCTAGTATATTAATTTCGTTACCAAATTATATTTACATTCTTTTTGAAGGAAGTAACCATTGTAAAGTATAATACCCTCACTTAATTTTAGGATACTTTAAAAATAATAGTAATTTATTTGTCAGATAATGTGAGAACTTGAGGGGAAATGTTTTTAGAATTTATTTGGACCAAGTTAAGAGAAAGGCATAGATTTTTTTTGGGGGGCGCCATTGCAGTTTGAATAGCAGGTAAGCTTGCATTTTCTTAATTTTTAATCATTGTGCATCATGGTATTAGTATTGGAAGAGAAAAGTTATTAGGATAGGTCTGTTTTTCTAGCATTGAACTCTGTGCCATTAGCTAAGGAAAAATGGGAAAGAAGTTGGGCTAAGAGGAATCATTTAGCTCAGCCACAGCATTACCATCTATATAGTTGCTAAGAGGACTGATAATAATAGATTCTGTCGTGGGGAATCTAAGAATAATTGTTAATTAATGTCACATAGTTAAAGACACTTGGCAAATGAAAAGTCTCTCTGAAGGTGAAAGTTTTACTGTGCAGGAAAAAGATTTTCAGAACTTGGATTATGGCATAATTTAAAATAGTTCAGCTAATGAGATTGACTGAGTCTTTTGGGCAAAGACTGATATACTAGAAAGAGTTGAAAGACCAGGGTTTGTGTTGAGCAATGTACTATATAGGTTTTAGAACAATTTGTTTCATTTATATGGACCTCACTTTCTTCAGTAGACAAAGATAGTGGCTAAGAGCCAAATGAAGTGTTACTTTTTTTTTTAAATAAACAGGTACTTACAAATATTCCCATACTACAAATTAAAGATTTTTTTAGATAAAAGATAAATGATACATAGTATCTTTTATATGTATTATTTGTAACTAGTTTTAAATTTTTGTTAAGTTGGGAATGCATGGGAGTGTCAGTCATAATCAAGTGGGTACTACTTTGTATAAGTTTTATTAAGAATCAGCTCTGTGCCATTTAAAAAGTTTTAATTGATCTGAGCAAGGTGGCACTTGCCTTTAATTCTAGTAGATCTCTGACACCCAGGCAAGCCTGGACTACAGAGTGAGTTCCAGAACAGCTAGGAGGACTACACAGAGAAACCCCATCTCAAAAAACAAACAAGCAAACAAAAAAAGAAAGTTTTAAATTTTGCTGGCAGGATAACTTAGTGGGTAAAGGCCTGGCATTGTTGTCAGACCTAATGGTCTGAGTTTGATTCCCTGAACCTACATAGTGGAAAGAAAGAACCACTTGCAAGCTGTCCTCTAACCTCTACTGGAGCTTTTTGGCATGTGTGTAGAAAGAGTGTGCAGGTATGCACACATGCTAAATTAAAAAAAATTACTTTATGCAAGCTTTGTTTTTTCCTAGTGTGAGTGGCCCTTAGAATATGCTTTTGTCTTTTCAGTCCTCTGCTCTACCAACTGGGGTATGAAAAGGGGCTAAATACTTGAATATAGCATTTAGTGAGGTAGATGTAGCAGTACCATAACATTCTTAGGTAGAAACTAGTTTACTGATTTGTTCTTGTTTAAATACTTTGTGATCTTTTTCCTAAAAAGTTGTTTGCAAGCTTTAATTTGATTTTGTAGCTTAAGTTTAGAGTGCCTTGTTCCTTAGTCAAGGAAGGTCTCATAGAAAATAGAACCAGTGTCCGTTCTAATTCCAAAACTTGATAAGTTGTTGTATGCCTCAGAGTAATACTCAGTAGGTACTTGTGGTTGTTTAAAGATAAAATAAAACCATTAAAAGTCAATTTAGTTTTTAAAAAAATGGTTAATTGTATGTGTCTGAGTGTTTGGCCTGCTTTTTTTTCACTTGTATTCGTGTGTGCCTGGGCCTCTTGGAGTCAGGAGAAGGCATCAGATCCTCTGGAACTAGAGTTACAGATGGGAGTCATCATGTGGATGCTGTGAATTAAACCTAGGGCCTCAGCAAGAGCAAGGCTCTGAACCACTGAGCAATTTCTCCAGCCCCTAGATTTACTTTTCAAATGGTTTCCAAGTACCTAATAAGTGGAACTGATGTTATTTTTTGGCATAGGGCTTCTCTAAGAAAATTGCTGAGACACTGAGGGTATCACAAATCTAAAATGCTTAAGAATTGCTGCTTTAGAGACTATTACTAAGTTTTGGGACTAGAAAACAAGAACAACTGCATCATTTATATTACAAGGAAGAGAAATTAAGACAAAGGGATAGATTTCAAGCACACAGACCTGGTCATTGGTGTTATTTAGAGTAGTTTGAAAAGTCCACCTAAGTTATCACTCATGGGTCATAGCTGATGCTAGAATAAGAAAAGGGCATTCTAAATGAAGGCATTGTGTGTTCTGCTTTACACTACCCAGGTCTGTATTTAGTATGGAACTGAAATGCTTCTGCCTAGCAGGAAGTAGGTGACTGTGGGATATAGGTAAAAATAAGGATGGACATTGTTTTTTGTCAGACTGCTAAGTGTCGTGTCTCTTTCTATGTGTGTATGTGTATGTGTCTGTGTGAACAACGTAGGGGCACATGCATATGTATATCATGGTATGGAAATCGGAGGATAATTTTCAAGAGCTAATTTTTGCCTTTTGAATTCCACTTTGTTGAAGCAGGGTCTCTCGTGTTTATGATGCTGTGTAGCCTACTAGAGCTTTGGGCCAATTCTGCTGTTCTCACCGCCTATCTTGTCATAGGAGAGCTGGAATTACAGAGGGTTGTTTTTTTGTTGTTGTTGTTGTTTTGTTTTGTTTTTGAGAAAAGGTCTCACTGTGTAGGCCTGATTGGCCTGGAACTCACATAAACATAGATCAAGCTATTTTCCAACTCAGAGATCATTGCTTTTTGAGTGCTGAGATTAAAGGATTGTGCCACTACCATCCCCAAAGAGAAGTACCTTTAGTGATCAACTTTGTGCAAGTGTGGTTTGAGAAGTGACATACATAATAATGATATTGAAATGTATGTAAGTAACATTACAGTGTAGCAATGTGTTGTTTTGCATAGCATTAAATAATTTTTTTTTTTTTGAGATGGACTTACTATGTAGCTCAGATTAACCTCAGACTTTCTGTGTATCTCAGACTAGCTTGGAACTCTATAGCCTAGGGGATTGTTGAACTTGTGATTCTCCTGCCTCATTCTCCCTAATTCTGGGAATGAGAACATTTTTTTTTTTTTAATTTGTTTTATTCTTTCAGTGCTGGGGCTCTAACCCAGGGCTTACTGTGTGGTAGTTAAGTGCTCTGCCTCTGGACCACCTCCCTGGCTGAATCTCTGTACATAGCCCAGGCATGTCCTGAACTTGGGATTCTCCTGTTGAAAAGTCCAGAGTCCTAGGAATGCCGTCATACTCATCTGTTGTTCTTAGTAACTATATATCGTCAAGATGTCAAGTATAAAAGGGTATATATGTCTTTATATTTAAGTGGAACTATAATTCTAACTTCATATTCTCTCTTCCTGGTGCATAGGTAAATTCTTTGATAGTTCTTTCTCTCTCTCTTTCTTTCTTTTTGTATAAATTTGATGAAGTAAAAAGTTGTCCATTGAGACCAGTAATACAGTCTCTTACTTTAAGTGTATCTCACAAGTGTACACATGAGTTTATAATGGCAGGTCATTGGTCAGTGTCCGTACTGAGGAAGAGCCTAGCTTGGTTGAAAACTTCCAGTTTTGGCACTTCTGATTTTGAAGAAATAAGATTCTTTATTTCTCTTTGAGTTCTACTTTGTTGAGACAGGGTATTGTTTCTGACACTATGCAGTGTATTTTTGGTACATCACAGAATTGAGGAAGCCAACAGTTACAAAAGTGGAAAGGAAGGCTATTAGCATTGTCCTAGGGCAGGAGTTAATTGGAACAGAAAAAGGTTTGGTTAATGTGAGACTCTTAATGCAAAGTGGCCTGCTTTTTTAGTCTTCCAGTTATTTAGAGATTTACTGTGAAATTTGCTGTTAAACATCTTTAGGGGCTGGCCAGATGAGTCAGCAATTAAGAACACTGGCTGTTCTTCCAGAGGACCCAGGTTCAGTCCTGGCATCCACATCATCTGTAACTATAGCTCCAGGGGATCTGATACCTTCTGGTCTTTGCAGGCACAAGACATACATGTAGACAAAAAAACCTCATACACATTAACAAAATAAGGTCAAAAAGGTCCGTAGGGGTTGGCTCATTGCATGAGGACCTTAGTTTATATCCTGAGCACCTACATAAAAGCCAGGAATGGTGGTGCATACCTATAGCTCCTATGTTGTTAGGGAGGTAAAGGGGTGACGAATGAAGTTAAGTGTTCCACTGGGATTTGTTGGTCAGCCAACCCAGTGAGTTCCTGGTCCAGTGAGAGACCTTGTCAGACAATACAGTGGAGGGCTGTAGAGGAGGATGCCTGAAGCTCAGCTCTGGTCAGCACGTTTAGGTCTACATGTGAGCACACACCACACAGGCACACACCCCACCAGGAAGAAAGGCCACACTGCTTACTTCATTAATTTAACATGTATACTGACCATCTGCTGCATGGTAATTCCAGCCATTATTGTAAGGGTTTAAAAGAAAACAAAAATGTTAGAAATGAGTCTATTTTAAAAGATTTTCTAGTTTAGTAAGAAACTAAAGTGAGTTTGTATGTTATCTTTCAAGGACATTTTTCCCCCTGGGATTTTATTAAAGGAAGTAGTAGTATATGCATTCTAGACTACACGTTCTAAGTTAAAATGATCTCTTATAGGCTTTTGGTGAGGTAGATGACCACATGTGTTGTGGAAGAATAATAGTAACTAAGTTTAAAGAACATTTAACCTGAGCTATATCTTGTGTTGGTAGATTTAAAAAAATAGACTTTTACTCTTTACTTGATGAATATGGTTTCAATACATTATTTTTCATCTCTGATTTTACTATAATATAGATGCTGTAACAGAAGTCACCAGGATGCTATCTATTTTCATTCATGTTAGAACTCGTATAGTATCAAATACTGCTTGAGAAAATAACTTCATTTAAGAAGTTATTTCTTGCCAGGCCAGACAGAACTATGTAGAGAACACTGCCTCAAAACAAAAACAAAACTCAAAACAACGAAAAAGTTATTTCTTTTAGTAAGTGGTACTTGCTTTACCTACTTGCTGTGTGCTAGGTGTATATAAAGCATTCAAATGCATTACTGTTATTTTTTTAAGGATTTATTTATTTAACGTATGTAAGTGTTCTGTCTGCTTGTACAGCCTGCATGCCAGAAAACGGCATCAGATCCCAGTACAGATAATTGTGAGCCTCCAGGTGGTTGTTGAGCATTGAACCCAGGTCCTCCTCTGGAAGAGCAGCCAGTGCTCTTAACCACTGAGCCTCTCTCCAGCCCCAGAGTGTAGTATTATATTGAGGCACATAAATAACACCCTTGCATTTGATGAGCTTATAGCTTAATAGTGAAGATAAACAATGAAGCTATAGGGTTTAAAAATGCAAAAGCCAAGCAGTGGTGGTGCATACCCTTAATCTCAGCACTTAGGAGGCAGAAGTACTTTTGTGCATTTATGGATTTCATAACAGAAAATTAGGATGACACACCTATTTTCTGCTCATTGGGTTAATGATCTTATAACACTTTTTATCTTAAAAAATTCTCAGAATTAAATACATTTTATATGCTCTCTGTTTTGATCTATTTTTATTGTGTGTGTGTTTGTGTTTGCCTGCATGTATGTATATGTATCATATACAAACAGTGCCCACAGAGGCCATCTGATCCCCTGGGACTGCAGTTATAAATGGCTATGGGCCACCATGTGGGTGCTGAGAGAAAACCTGAGTTCTCTGGAAGAGCAGCTAGTCCCCCTAATTGCCCACCCATCTCTTCAGCCCTTGAATGATGTATATTTTAATACTAATTAAAAAATGCCAAGTAAATTTGATTTCTCCTCAAATAAGTTCTAGTGGCACATTTTTCATGATTTGTAGCTTGTTTTTATTTTCTTAAACTTTAAAAAAGAAATTTATTTCATGTGTGTCTTTGTGTATGCAAGTACTACCACACTCGTATGGGGGTCAGAGGACAATAGTGTTCTCCTATCTTGTCAGACCTGAGAATTGAACTCAGGTTGTCAGGCTTGCCAGCAGGTGCCCTTACTTGCTGAGCGATCTTACTGACTCTCCAACTTTGAAAAGAAAACTTAGTTTTGGACTAGTGGGTGGGACCCAAAGTTCTATGCCTCATCATTGAGATACATCCAGAGCCTGTTTTAATTAGAAGCATACCTTTCTGAAGCGGCAGAGGGAAGGGGACAGACATGGGCAGAAGAGTATGTTAGCTTTTCATCACTATGACAAAACACCTGAATAAACAACTTGGAAGGTAGAAAGATGATGTTCGCTCATGGTTTGTAAAGTTCTGGTGGTAAGGCTAGAGGACAATATGGAAGAGGTATGAAAGAGGGTGTAGTAAATAAAGCTGCTCATTTCCTGGCAGCTAGAAACAAGGAAGGGGAAGGAGACAGAAGGGAAGAAAAAAGGAAGAAGAAGGGGAGAGAGAGAGAGAGAATGAGAGAAATCTGTAGTACAGGTCCAACAAGAAATACTCTTTAAAGGCATACCCCAATGACCTACTTCTTTCAGCTATGCCCCAATTCCTAATCATCCATTCAGCTATGAATTCATTGATGAATTAATCCATTAGTGAAGTTAGTGCCTTTATGGTCCACTCATCTCTCAATAGTATCACCAGCTGAGGAGCAGCCCTTTAATACATAGCTGTTTTTGAAGGTGGTACTTTATATCCAAACCATACATCAGGCAAATTAACAAAAAGTAAAAACTGTGCTTAGGAATGCATTTGTCCTAAGTCAGGGGACTTTTTCTATGTAAGAACACAAGAGTATGAGGGTGTACCACATTGAATCAGCACTCAACTAATGGTGACAAAGAGAAGGATGGAGAAACACTTGGCACACGCCTCCAGTAGACAGGCTAGGTTTCAGCCTTGTATACTGCACAAAGTTTACTTAAATTATAAATTCAAGTATATGGGTCATGTACTGTGTTTAAGAAAACAGTCAGAAGCCAAGATATGATGGCACACACTCAGGAGGCAGAGGCAGAGGTTCAGGGCCAGCCTTGGTGCATAGCAAGTTTGAGTTCACCCTGGGCTATATAAGAACTTGCCTGGAAAAATTAGAAACAGAAAACAGGCATTCAGAGTGAGGGTTGAGTCTGTCCTCATTCTAGATCCCAAGCCTTTCCCTTGATTTTGTTTTCATTTATCCAAAAGTAGAATTTAATTCTTCTATCTGCTTTTTCTTATATTTTTTGCAGTTCATTTTATAATAATTGTATATTTCTTTGTATACTTTATACACTTTGTATACTGTAGCTTAGGAACAGTAGTTTCCTGAAGAGGCATTCCAAAAGGGAACTTGAGTTGCACTTTAACTTTTCAAAACAAGTTTCCTGTTGCAGTGAATGCTACCATCATCTATCTATTCAGGCTACCAAGATCAGAAACCAAGGACCACACCCAGATACTAACTAATTGGTATGCTTTGTTGTTGTTTGTTATCAGTGCTTGCTGAGTCCATTTTCCTTATCCTCCTTTATACTCAGCCCTATTCTTGTTATTTGTTATCACTGTTACTCTTTACTCATGCTGAACTACTTACAAGTCCCTGAAGGTATGAAAAATTCTTCCATGGCTTATGCTTCTTCTTCCTCTTCCCTCTATACTGGCAAGTCCCTTTTCTGTGTGGCAGTGGACCATGTCAGGAAACTTGGTAAGGTTGAGTGGGTTGGAATTCCATTCTGGGAACCCAGAGAGGACGGTAGGAGCTTTATCTGCTTTTGGCCCTTACATAGGAATGTGACCTATGGTCTGGTAGACCAGAACAGAGTTTTCTGTGTTAATGAAGTATCTAGAGGCCCTGAGAATTTAGCCAATACGTTTTTCTTTTTGGACATTTTTTTTTGTAAAAGGTGTTTAATCTCTGGTCTACCCTGAGGAGGTAGTATATACCCATTTTTTATGATGAACAATCAATAAACAGTTTGGAATCAAGGACTCTCTTTCATCAAGAAGCTCTGAGGGGAGCATGGAGAAAGCCTGTCGTCAGAGTTGCGCGTCTTAAGTCTCCCGCCAGAGGCCCTTCTGCACTCTCTGAGAATCACAGCTAAGCTAAGGACAGTTGCCAATGAGCTAAGTCCTAGTTCTCCATCCTTCCAGCCCTGGGCTCCTCAGCCTGCAGACCCAGGACCCAACTCAATTTGGATGTCTAGAAGTTTGGGAGCCCCCAGCCCTGTATTGAAAGCCTGTGGACCCCCTGTTGTGTTTTATAAAAATACAGGGAGAGAAGGAATATGTTTGGATGTGCAGTCAGATGTGGGAGAAGGGAGTGCATCCATGGGCCCATGCTGAGGCATCCCTTTCCCCTGAGGGACCAGACACATGAAGGTATAGTGTAGAATAGAATTTATTCAGGGTATGGGGAGGGGAGTTGAGAGGGTAGTAGAGACAGAGAAAGGCAGAGAGAGAGAGTAGAGGAGTAGAGGTTGGCCATGAGTACGTGGAAAGAGGGAGTAAGAGACAAGAACAGAACAAGAAGGCAAGAGAAAGGAGGGGACAAGCAGCCCCTTTTATAGTGAGTTAGGCACACCTGGCTATTGCCAGGTAACTGTGGGGCGGAGCCTAGACAAAATGCAATCGCCCCCAACCCTCTCCTGACTTTTCTATTCTGTTTCTAGCAGCAACTGGATACCCTGGAGTCAGGGAGCCCCAGTTTGGCCTCTTACATCTTAGGTTGTGTTTTCCCACCCCCTGAGTGGTATATTGGAGCTTCTGGAGAGCCCATCACAGGATAACAGGTGTAGGGTAAATGTAGTCAATTTTTCATGTTTCATCTGCAGAGTTCCTATACCCCAGCAGTGAAACAGAATGGAAAGCCACATTTGGCGCCCAATGTGGGGCACATCCGGCTGATACATACCCCAACTGGTGACCCATACAGACCCACATCAAAACACAAAATTAAACAAAGACTGTGAGTAACTTGACACTAGTTCAAAAGACCTAGGCCTTCCCACTCTGAAGACAGACTGTCTGTCTTCCTCCCACTTTTGTTTTCACTGCGAGCTACTACACTGGCCTCTGTCCAAATCCAGACAGTCCAATGGACCCATTAATAAAAATTCCGATCCCCACTCCCCCCCTTCCTGCTCCCCATTCACTCCAGGCCTGCTGATACAGTGCCATCAAGTCCTATGCTTCTTCTGTTTCCTCTCTACTCTTAGGATGTACAAAAAAACCAACCTTCTCCTGCCTTCTACCAATACCAGCCAAGGAAAAACACACAGCTACATCATCAGGGCAGAGCAAGCCCTTCCCCTCCATGTAGGCAAAAAGAGCCCGCCAAGCAAAGACAAGAGATAAGATCTTCCTGCTGAGAATTGGAAAAAAATACACCTAAAACCCTTAACCCCAAGATTTCCATGCTCCTTTGTTTACGTGCTTGTTCTTTCCCTAGCAGGAACACCTAAAACAGTGTTTGTGCCTTTTAACCCAAAATCTTCATACTTCTTTATTTAAATGTTTATTTTTATCCCTAACAGGAACACCTGAAACAATGTTTGTGCCTTCTAACCTAAAATTGTCCTAAAATTTCTTTTAAACTTCAAAAATCATATTTAATCTACTCAAACAGGTCAAACCAACTACATTAATAACCATTATTTAATCCTTAGTTAACAACCAGTTTCCTTTTACAGACAAGCAGTTACTGCCTATCCCAGATACATACTTAACTTGGTATTTTCTTCCTCAGCCATCTAAAGCTGATAAATTCTCAACTCTTCCCTCTGGTTTCCTTAATACAATGCAGATAACTGCCAACTTAAAGGATGCCTTCCAGGACTAAATTCTTCAAACACCCTTCCCTTTTTTCTAGGACCATAACAGTAGCTCCTAAGCAAACTGTAGAGGCTTAACATTTACATTACCTACTCTGTACAGACATCCCTGCTGGTGTTCTGCTCCCTTCTTGTGATTACTCTACAGGTTTATCTCTACAAAAGGGAGAAAGACAGTGCTGCTGCCACAGGCCAGATGGAGACTGACCCACCATCTCTTTGGATCTGCCTGGGGCAGTAAAACTGCCTTTGTCCAGACATATCATCTGACTAAAGACTTCTGAGACAAGCAGATGCTGACAGCTTTGGGACCTTCCAGCAACAGATTAACTCTCTTGCCAGAGCCTAATGGTTACCGAACTTGGGGAAACTTACATGATATCTATGTAGATGAACCAAATGTTGTTTAAAACCGATATTAATAACCTCACAAACTATACAAACTCACTCTCAATTTCAATCCACTAAACAATTGATTTGTTCAATAACCCCTTATTCTCCTAGCCCCACGGCCACCCCTCCTTTGCCCTCTGGCTTATGTTGTATTTTATTTTGATGCTCACACCCCACCCCATCCAAAATTTTCACTACAAATAACCTAAGAAACAGTCATTCCAATGATACCTCCTCTTTTTTTTTTCAAAAAAAAGAGTTGTGGGGCAATGGACCTTGCCAGGAAACTTGGTAAGGTTGAGCAGGTTGGAAGCCCTGGAACCCAGAGAGGATGGTAGAAGCTTCACCTGCTTCCATCAGGTCCCTGTCACATGACCACACACTCTACATAGGAATGTGACCTATGGTCATGAAGATTAGAACAGGGTTCTCCAATGAGGTATCTAGAGGCCCTGAGGGTTTAGCCTATAAGCATCCCTTTCTGGACATTCATACTGAGGAGGTGGTATGCACCCATTTTCCATGATGAACAATCAGTAAACAGTTTGGAACTCTCTCTTTCATCAAGAACTGCTGAGGATAGCGTGGAGAAAGCCTTTAGCTACAGAGCTATGCTAAGTCTCCTGCAGAAGGCCCTCTGCAAAAACAGTTTGCTTAATCCTGGTTTAATTTTGTACTCAGTTATTATCATCACTCCTGCTTGAAGAGTCTAGAGCTTTTCTGTCAACAGGGTAAGATCTTTGCTCAGGGCTAGCTATGGGTTCTTGTGCATAGCTGTCACAGTGCAGTGCTAGACGGGAGCCAGGTGGCCCAGTGATTGGCAGTAAGCTGGAGCTGTGGAGCCTTGCTATTAAAATGGCCTCTAGGTCTCATCCAAGATTGGAGAGCTGGTCTGGCAGCATGGTTTCCACATCTTGGTGAGGTTTCTGCTGGCTTCTGTTGCTTTTCACTCAGATGGGACATAGAGTAAAACCTCAAACTGCTGTGTAGAAGAAGAAAAACAGTTATGTAGAATAGGCTTTGTTTGATATTTTGATTTTGTCAATATGAAGATACCATTTCAGAACTTGTTGGTAATTTTGTCCTGATGCCAAGCTAAAGTTTGTTTAACAGGTGTACATGGTGGTGAGGCCTGAAATCTCAGCACTTGGGAGGCAGATAGGAGAATTGCTACAAGTTCCAGCCTAGTCTACAGGCCATCCAGACACCATCTTGAAAAAAAAAAAAGAAAACAAAAACAGTTCATTTGATGGTTCTTAAAGAAAACGAAACCTCAACAGCTTTTTGTTTGCTTGCTATTGAAGGCAGTCTCACTGTGTAGACTTGCCTGGCCTAGAACTCAGTGTAATAGACTGACTGACTTCAAACTCATAGACATCTACCTGCTGCCGCCTTCAGAGTGCTAAGATTAAAGGGCCTCAGTTTTCAAACATTTGAAGTAATACTAATTAATACTTTCATGCTGAGGTATGATTGTAGGAAAACATTTAAGATATGTGGTGCTTTGAATAGGTATGGCTTCTATAGACTCATGTGTTAGAATGTTTGGCCCATGGGAAGTGGCACTATTAGGAGGTGTGTCCTTGTTAGAGTAAGTGTGTCATTGTGGAGGCAGAGTTTTGAGGTCTTAAGTGTTGAAGCTACATTCAGTGTGATGCATGCCCAGTCTCCTGCTGCCGGTGGATCAAGATGTAGAACTCTTGGCTCTTCCAGCACCATGTCTGCCTTCATGCTGCATGTTTCCCTCCACGATGATAATAGACTAAACCTCTGTAATTGTAAGCCAGCCTCAAGTTAAATGTTTTCTTTTGTAAGAGTTGCCATGGTCACGGTGTGGCTTCACAGCAATGGAAACCCTAAGAGGCTTTATATTCTATAACTAAATGATTGTGTTTCTATGAGGGCAGAAAACATCTCTCAGATTCATGGCACTACTTCATTGTGAACTAAATTTTGTTATTGGCTGTTCAAAAGTATTTCACTATTAGCAAAGTTCTTTCAACCTTTCACATTCAGTCACATGACCGACCCCATGTGGGTCATGAGCCACAGTTTGAGAAGCTGGGACTAGGTTGAGAGAAGACACACTAATGACTACTAGTGGCCTGCTAATGTGTGTGGTTGAATGCTTGGTTATCACTTGTCCCACAGGGAAAGTGGACAGTCCTGGTTGTGAAGCTTTGGGATTTGGTTGAGTTATCTCAGAGACTTAGTTTTGATACTTTATTCTTTTTTTTTTTTTTTGAAAAACTTTACAATTGGCTTTACAAATGTAAATGTAACTTCTTCCATGCTTAAATGTTACAAATCTTCCAGGAAAAAAAATGACAGGCTGGATTTTTTTTTATCTTTCTCACTGTGACTTTTGGAGTTTTGACTATAGTAAGACTGTAACACATTGAAAAACTGTGACTAATCAACTAATAGAAGCTGTTTGTTCATTGTGGAGCTCAAGCTAGAAGTCTGGACCCTGTAGATGTGAGGTGAGCACATCACCAGTGAGCTATAGTCCCACCACTGGAGGTTCCTTTTTATTCCCATTACAGACTTGCTGAATCTAGCTATGTATGTACTGTGGCTTCTACTTGGTCTGGGATCTGCAATCATTCTATAACTTTCTTAATTTTAAGAAAGAGGTTAATCTTATTAATATTGATTGTGATCAACTAGTTTATCTTTTTTGTCTGATTTTTGTTTTAGTTTATCTACTTATAACCTGGTTTGGTTTACAATGATAACTGTATCTTACCCTTTCCTATTTTCTCATATTTTGGATACCTTTCATCCTTAATTATCTTCCCAATTCTTATTTATCATGCTGGAAGTGCCCAGGGCTTTATGTATGTAGATAACTCTGCCACCACTGAGCTCCACCTCTGCTTTTCATTTTAATGTAGTATACTTTTCTACTCCTGTGGATATATAGAGGTCAGAGGACAACTCCTGGGACTTGGTTCTTGCTTGCCAGTTTTTGGGATTAGGGGATCAAACAGGTTATCATCTGGTGTGCAAGCACCCTTTCTCTTTTGTATATCTGTGTACCATAAGCATGCATGCAGTGCCCATGGAGACAGGAAGAGGGTTTGAATCCCTGGGACTGGATGGAATACAGACCATTGTGAGCTGCCTTGTGGATGCTGAGGAGGTGAGCCCAATTCCTCTGAAAAAATAGCCAGTGCTCTTAACCAATCAGCCCCTATTCTTTTTAAAGTGGTGTGTGTGTGTGTTGGTGTGTTAGTGTTTTGGTGAGGAGGGCATTGAGTGTGTTTCTCTTTCTCTTTCCACTTTTATTTACCTAATTTTTGAGATAGTCTTACAACCTTAACCTGAACCTGGTCTTAGAACCTGAACCTTGGCATTTCTATTAGGTTCACTTGCCAGGATTCCTGGGATCCATTTGTTTCTGCATACTCAATATGGGGGTTATAGGCACATGTTTTGTAGGTGCTGAAGATTTGAACTCAGGTCCTTTTGCTTTCACAGCAAATGTTCTTATTCACTGAGCCATCTCCCTGGCCTTTATTCTATCTAGGTAGACACAAACACATAGCTCAAGTACACGGTGTATATTGAGTCCATTATACAGATAAGGAGTACCCAAGTGTTGGGCTCAAAGTTTATGAAAGCCTTGATACCACAAAAGGCTGTTTAGTAGTAACATTTGAGTTGAAGTTGTGTTTGGAAAGAACATTCTTTTACCTGTTACATACAGTATTAGACACCATATGCTAACTCTACTAAGTGGGATTTTTCTGTTTGTCTCTAGGGCTGATAGTAGTGCATAGTATGTTTTACTAAGACTATGTTAGATGAATGTAATAATTTTATTTGTGTATGTGGTGTGTGTGGGGGGGAGTAGAGGGTGCTTTTTCCTATATAGGTCAGTGGTAGATGTTGGTTGTCTTTCTTCACCATACCTGGAGCTCACTGATTGACTAGACTGGTAACCAGCAAGTCCCTGGGATGCTCCTGTCCAGCTGCAATTACAGTTGTGCACCACTATGCCCAGGTTCTGTTTGTTTGTTGTAACGAGTATTGTTCTTTTATAGAATGTATTCATGTGTCTGTCTGAGTGTCCTTATGTGTGTGTATGAGTGCCTATCGGGACAGAAGAGGGTGTCAGATCCTCCGGAGCTAGAGTTACTGGTGTTTATGAACCACCCAGTATGGGAGCTGGGAACTTGATACAGGTCTTCAGCAAGGGCTCCTGAGCTCTCTCTCCAGCCTCCTATAATCAGGTTTTACGTGGATGCTGGTGGTTAAACTCAGGGACTCATTCTTACGTAGCAAGCACTTTACATATTAAGTCACCTCCTCAACCTCCAATACAAGACACGTCACAGCTTCCGATCCAGACTTTACCTCAGTTCCACATCCAGCCTGTTGTGTAGTTATTTTAGTATTATAGTGTTTTTTTTAATTTAGTATTTCTCAACAATATTTAAATGACATGTGATAGTCTTCTTATCACTGTTCTGATGATTTCCATAATTTCCCTCCTTAGATTTATTCCTTTTTGTGATAGATCTTTTCCAAACAAGATCTTTAAGCAGTAAACTTTCAGTTCTGGCATGATTGCCTTTTATTCTGACTACTGCTTAAACTGAAAACAGTTGGTCCAGTAGTTCCTTCCAAAAGTTTGATAATACACCTTAAAAAAAGCTTCTGGCATCTACTGTTACTGGTGAGGAACCTATTAGTCTGAGTCTTATTCCTTTGTAAGTGGCTTTTTTTCCTTCCAGAAAGATTTTATTTTTTTATTACTTTCTATTTTATGTATATGAATGTTTTGTCTACATATATGTCTGTTTATTGCTGGAGTTGGTGGTAACATGAATCTGGGAGAATGGAGCCAATACATAAGGTGACTAAAGTTTCATGCAGTAGCCAACTTTATTCAAAGGATCAGACAATTTATACTCTAAGAGTTAAGAAGAGTCACATAGTATAGTGTACAATCAAAGGACAAGCCACACAGCAAAAATGTGTTTTTCCATAGGGGCATATAAGCAAATGATAGGCAACTGTAATAAATACTTTAAAGGGAACTCCTATCTGCTACATCTGGGAGGAGCATAAAAGCACATTCCTAGAGCAGTTCTTTGTTTTTGAAGAAACTGAGGTCACAAGACTCTTGGTCCTGTTTTCTTGGAGTATGTGTTTGATTTTTGCTGCATTATCTTTTTTTTTTACAAGTACTTAGAATAATTCTTGGATTGTGATTTGGCATTGTCCCCTCTATTTATTTTAATTAATTAACTAATTAATTAATTATTTTGAGACAGAGTTTCTCTGTGTATCCCTGGCTGTCTTGGAACTCACTCTGTATGTAGACCACACTGTCCTTGAACTCACAGAGTTCCGCCTGCTTCTGCCTTTTAAGTGCTGGGATTACAGGCTCGCACTACGACTACCCAGCTGACAGCTGACTCTTTTTTTTTTTGTTTTTTGTTTTTTTGTTTTTTGTTTTTGTTTTTGTTTTTTTGTTTTTCGAGACAGGGTTTCTCTGTATATCTCTGGCTGTCCTGGAACTCACTCTGTAGACCAGGCTGGCCTTGAACTCAGAAATCCGCCTGCCTCTGCCTCCCGAGTGCTGGGATTAAAGGCCTGCACCACCACAGCCCGGCTGGATCTCTTATTTTTTTAATAGCACGATATCCAGAGTGGTTTTGATTTGAGATGTTGTAGCTAAATCTAATTGTCATTTGGTGGTTCATGAGTGTCCCATAAGCAAGCAAATTATAAACAGAATAACATTAGACTGTTTAAAGCATGTCTTATACTCTGGCATTAAGAGCAGGGATCAACTATGTCAAGTTCTATTAGCTACATTATTACATTGATCTGAAATATCCAGAGAGAATAGCTTGGAAAGAAACCTGTGTGTTCTGGTATCTTGTGGAATGTAAGCCTATATTTGTTTTTAATAGGAAAACAAATGTTATGTCCTGTACAGATAGAAAGTGATTTAAATTCCAAGGAAAAAGTAAACTCATTCAGATGACTGCATGAGTCTGTTTCAGTCCCACAGTCCAGTCATAACAGCATAATTAGAAAAGGTGGCTTCTCCCTTGATGCATAGGACCTTAACTTGGCCCCAGGTGGACAGACTTGACTTCTGATGATGTGTTCGATGATGTTGATATGTTAGTTGGAGGTTTGCTATCTTTCTGGTGACTTCCACTGTCTCCTTGCCCATCTCCATTGATGGTCTGGGGCTGGAGGAGCTGAGGGAACCATAATGTTTCAGTGAATCCATCCGCCCTTTCCAAATTGTTCTTTTCTGGAGAAGTAAAAATAGGGCAGGTTAATGCATCAGCTTGCTTATTTCCTTCTGCAATAAAGTCAGGGTTGTTAGCGCATGAATGAGTATGAGTCTTGCTGGAAATAACCCTACAACATAAGCAGAGTTTGCAATCACATTTGTGGTGGTTTGAATATGCTTGACTCAGGCAGTGGCACTATTAGGAGGTGTGGCTTGGTTGGAGTAGGTGTAGTTTTTTTTGGAGGAAGTGTGTTGTTGTGGGGATGGGCTTTGAGAGAGCTTCCTTTTAGCTACCTGGAAGCCAGTCTTCTACTGTTTGCCATTGGAACAAGATGTAGAACTCTCAGCTCCTCAAGCACTAAGTCTGCTTGAATGCTGCCATGCTAAAGCCTTGATAATATATTGAACCTATGAACCTGTAAGCTAGTCCCCATTAAATGTTATAATTTATAAGAGTTCTTGGTCATGGTGTCTCTTCACAGCAATGGAAACTCTAAGACAATATTTAAGGGTTTATGGGCTAATTGTAGTAAGTGAGTCAAAATAGCCAGTTTTACCTGTTGAGCTGAAGAAAAAGGTATTGATAGATTGATGAATATCTGGACAATTACTCCCTTCTGTACCATTAAATGAGCCATTAATAAAATAAGTATCTTCCTGTGGAATGGGAAAGGTTGGGCAATTTTTGTTAGTACAAATTCAGTTTGTATGAAAAAAATTTCATAGTTTACTAGATAGGTAGTGATTTCCTATCCTTCCATAGTAATCTGCAAATGAAACCTGAAAATCCATAGAGTTCTGTAACACTCTTAAAAACTGATTCTTAGTTAAGGATAAGATAATGTAGCCGGGCGGTGGTGGCGCACGCCTTTAATCCCAGCACTTGGGAGGCAGAGGCAGGTGGATTTCTGAGTTCGAGAGTTCGAGGCCAGCCTGGTCTACAGAGTGAGTTCCAGGACAGCCAGAGCTACACAGAGAAACCCTGTCTCGAAAAAAACAAAAAAAAAAAAAAAAAAAGATAATGCAGCAAGGATCAAACACATATACTGTTAACAATGAGTCCTCTCCTGATTTACTAATTGAGAAGAAGAGTAAGTTAGTATTTTATGGCCCTTATGGTATAAATAAATTTATTCCAGAGGTTTATATCTTGTGCTATAATAACTGTAGGAGACAATTTAGTGGGAAAGAAGTAAGTTTAAAGATAGTGAAGGGTCCATGTGATGCACAGGTGCCTCGTTTAGTCTAGATTCAAGTAGCTGTAGATTTTTCTTGCCTTTTGTAATAGGTGAGAACTGTCCAATGCTGCTTCTCTTTCTAGAGTTTTAAATAGATTGGTTAGCATAATTAGGTGCATATTTTGATATTCCTGAAATTGCATTGGAAGTACCTGGCTCATGAGGCCAGGGAGGAATTAAGAAATTGATTTTGTTTTCCTGTCCTGCTTTAGCTTGTCTTGGTTGTAAAGTTAGCTTTTTTGCAGTCTCTGCTCAGTCCTCATGGAAAAGTGGAGAGAATTCAAGTTTAGATTGACTATCACAATCCTCACTCCATGCTTCAAGGTCCTTTTCAGGCAGTAGAGGACACACATCTGAAGGAGGCTCCAGTAAGCTGCTGAGGGAACTGTCACCAGCAGGGTTATCAGAGGTGCTGCTTTCACTTTAGATTTTGCCTTAATGGAGAAAAAAAAATTACTTTTACTAATTTTTTTATTGGATATTTTATTTACATTTCAGATGTTATCCCCTTACTCCCCCAGGAACCCCCTATCCCATCCCTCTTCCTCCTGCTTCTACGGGGATGTGCCCCCACTTACCTCCCCAGTCCCACCTCCCCACCCTTGAATTCCCCCACACTTGTTGTCCAGCCTTCATGGGACCAAAGATCTCCTCTCCCATCTATGCCCAACAAGGCCATCCTCCCCTACATATACAGGTGGAGACAGGCTGGTGGTTTAGACTCTGGGAGCTCTGGTTGTTTGGTATTGTTGCTCTCCTCATGGGGCTGCAAACCCTTTCAGCTCCTTCAATCTTCTCTCTAACTCCTGAATTGGAAATCCTTTGATCAGTTCAGTGGTTAGCTGTGAGCATCTGCCTCTGAATATGTCAGACTCTGGCAGACCTCTAAGGAGATAGCTATATCAGGCTCCTGTCAGCATGCACTTCCTGACATCCACATCAGCGTCTACCTTTGGCGACTGCGCATGGGATGGATACCCAGGTGGAATGGTCTCCAGATGGCACCTCCTTTAGTTTCTGTCCCATGCTTTGTCTCCATATTTGCTGCCTTGAGTATTTTGTTACTCCTTCTAAGAAGGACCGAAGCACCCCCACTTGGCCTTCCTTCTTCATGAGCTTCAAGTGGTCTGTGAGTTGAATCTTGAGTATTTCAAGCTTCTGGGCTAATTTCCAATTATCAGTGAGTGCATACTATGTGTGTTCTTTTGTGCTTGGGTTACCTCACTCAGGGTGATATTTTCTAGTTCCATCCATTTACCTAAGAATTTCATGAATTCATTTTTAATAGCTGAGTAATACTCCATTGTGTAAATGTACCACATTTTTTTTTATTCATTCCTCTGTTGAAGGACATCTGGGTTCTTTCCAGCTTCTGGCTATTATAAATAAGGCTACTATGAACATAGTGGAGCATATGTCCTTGTTACATGTTGGAGCACCTTCTGGGTATATGCCCAGGAGTGGTATATCTGGGTCCTCAGGTAATGCTATGTCCAATTTTCTGAGGAACCGCAGACTGATTTCCAGAGTGGTTGCACCATCTTGCAATCCCACCAACAATGGGGGAGTGGTCCTCTTTCTCCACATCCTCGCCAGCATCTGCTGTCACCTGAGTTTTTGATCTTTGCCATTCTGACTGGTATGAGATGGAATCTCAGGGTTGTTTTGATTTGCATTTCCCTGATGACTAAGGATGCTGAACATTTCTTTAGGTGCTTCTTGGCCATTCGAGTTTCCTCAGTTGAGAATTCTTTGTTTAGCTCTGTACCCCAGTTTTTGATAGGGTTATTTGGTTGTCTGGAGTTTGGTTGTTCTTGAGTTCTTTGTATATATTGGATATTAGCCCTCTATCGGATGTAGGATTGGTAAAGATCTTTTTCCAATCTGTTAGTTGCCATTTTGTCCTATTGACAGAAGCTTTGCAATTTTATGAAGTCCCATTTGTCCATTCTTGCTCTTAGAGCATAAGCCATTGGTGTTCTGTTCAGGAACTTTCCCCCTGTGCCTAGGTATTCGAGGGTCTTCCCCACCTCCTCTTCTGATAGTTTCAGTGTATCTGGTTTTATGTGGAGGTCCTTTATCCACTTGGACTTGAGCTTTGTACAAGGAGATAAGAATGGATCGATTTCCATTCTTCTACATGCTGACCTCCAGTTGAACCAGCACCATTTGTTGAAAATGCTGTCCTTTTTCCACTGGACAGTTTTAGCTCCTTTGTCAAAGATCAAGTGACCATAGGAGTGTGGGTTCATTTCTGGGTCTTCGATTCTATCCCACTGATCTTCTTGCCTGTGTCTGTACCAATACCATGTCATTTTTATCACTATTGCTCTGTAGTATAGTTTGAGGTCAGGGATGGTGATTCCCCGAGAAGTTCTTTTATTGTTGAGAGTATTTTTCGCTATCCTTGGTTTTTTGTTATTCCAAATGAATTTGAAAATTACTCTTTCTATCTCTGTGAAGAATTGATTTGGAATTTTGATGGGGATTGCATTGAGTCTGTAGATTGCTCTTGGCAAGATGGCCATTTTTACTCTATTTATCCTGCCAATCCATGAGCATGGGAGATCTTTCCATCTTCTGAGATCTTCGATTTCTTTCTCCAGAGACTTGAAGTTCTTGTCATACAGATATTTCACTTGCTTGGTTAGATTCACACCAAGGTATTTTATATTATTTGTGACTATTGTGAAGGGTGTCATTTCCCTAATTTCCCTAATTTCTTTCTCAGCCTGTTTATCCTTCAAGTCAAGGAAGGCTACTGATTTGTTTGAGTTGATTTTATATCCAGCCACTTTACTGAAGTTCATCAGGTTTAGGAGTTCTCTGGTAGAAGTTTTAGAGTCACTTAAGTATACTATCATATCATCTGCAAATAGTGAAATTTTGACTTCTTCCTTTCCTATTTGTATTCCTTTGACTTCCTTTTGTTGTCTAATTGCTCTGGCTAGGACTTCCAGTACTATATCGAATAGGTAGGGTGAGAGTGGGCAGCCTTGTTTAGTCCCTGATCTTCTTAGTGGGATTGCTTCAAGTTTCTCTCCATTTAGTTTGATGTTGGCTACTGGTTTGCTGTATATTGCTTTTAGTATGTTTAGGTATGGGCCTTCAATTCCTGATCTTTCCAAGACTTTTACCATGAAGGGATGTTGAATTTTGTCAAATGCTTTCTCAGCATCTAGCGAGATGATCATGTGGTTTTTTTTTCTTTGAGTTTGTTTATATAGTGGATTACATTGATGGATTTCTGAATATTGAACCATCCCTGCATTCTTGGGATAAAGCCTGTTTGATCATGATGGGTGATTGTTTCGATGTGTTCTTGGATTCGGTTTGCAAGAATTTTATTGAATATTTTTTGGCATCAATATTCATAAGGGAGATTGGTCTGAAGTTCTCCTTTTTTGGGTCTTTGTGAGGTTTAGATTTGAGTGTGATTGTGGCTTCATAGAACGAATTGGGTAGTGTTCCTTCTGTTTCTATTTTGTGGAATAGTTTGAAGAGAATTGGTATTAGGCCTTCCTTGAAGGTCTGATAGAATTCTGCACTAAAACCATCTGGTCCTGGGCTTGTTTTGGTGGGGAGACTTTTTAATGACTGCTGCCATTTCTTTAGGGGTTATGGGACTGTTTAGACGGTTTATCTGTTCCTGATTTAACTTTGGTACCTGGTATCTGTCTAGAAAATTGTCCATTTCATCCAGATTTTCCAGTTTTGTTGGGTATAGGCCTTTGTGGTGGGATCTGATGATTTTTTGAATTTCCTCAGTTTCTGTTGTTATGTCTCCCTTTTCAGTTCTGATTTTATTAATTTGGATACTGTCTCTGTGCCCTCTGGTTAATCTGACTAACGGTTTATCTATCTTGTTGATTTTCTTAAAGAACCAGCTCCTGGTTTTGATGATATTTTGTATAGTTCTTTCTGTTTCTACTTGGTTGATTTCAGCCCTGAGTTTATTTCCTGCCGTCTACTCCTCTTGGGTGTATTAGCTTCTTTTTGTTCTACAGCTTTCATGTGTGTTGTCAAGTTGTTAGTGTGTGCTCTCTCCAGTTTCTTTTTGTAGGCACTTAGAGCTATGAGTTTTCCTCTTATCACTGCTTTCATGGAGTCCCACAAGTTTTGGTATGATGTGTCCTCATTTTCATTAAATTCTAAAAAGTCTTTAATTTCTTTCTTTATTTCTTCCTTGACCAAGTCATCATTGAATAGAGCGTTGTTCAGTTTCCATGTGCACGTTTCCATTGTTTTTGTCATTATTAAAGACCAGCCTCAGTCCATGGTGATCTGATAGGTTGCAAGGTTTTATTTCAATCTTTTTGTATCTGTTGAGGACTGTTTTGTGACCAATTATGTGGTCTATTTTGGAGAAGGTACCATGAGGTGCTGAGGAAAAGGTATATTCTTTTGTTTTAGGATCAAATGTTCTATAGATATCATTTAAATCCATTTGGTTCATAACTTCTGTTAATTTCATTGTGTCTCTGTTTAATTTCTGTTTCCATAAACTGTCCTTTGCTGAGAGTGGGGTGTTGAAATCCCCACTATTATTGTGTGAGGTGTAATGTGTGTTTTGAGCTTTAGTAAAGTTTCTTTTATGTATGTGGGTGCCCTTGCATTTGGAGCATAGATGTTCAGAATTGAGGGTTCATCTTGGTAGATTTTTCTTTTGATGAGTATGAAGTGTCCTTCCTTATCTTTTTTTATTACTTTTGGTTGAAGGTTGATTTTATTTGATATTAGAATGGCTACTCCAGCTTGTTTCTTGGCACCATTTGCTTGGAAAATTGTTTTCCATCCTTTTACTCTGAGGTAGTATCTGTCTTTGTCACTGAGATGTGTTTCCTGTATGCAGCAAAATTCTGGGTCCTGTTTATATATCCAGTCTGATCGTCTACGTCATTTTATTGGAGAATTCAGTCCATTTATGTTAAGAGATATTAAGGAAAAATGATTGTGGCTTACTGTTACTTTTGTTATTAGAGGTAGAATTATGTTTGTGTAGCTATCTTCTTTTGGAGTTGTTGGAAGATTACTTCCTTGCTTTTTCTAGGTTGTAGTTTTCCTCCTTGTGTTGGAGTTTTCCATCAATTTTCCTTTGAAGTGCTGGATTTGTGGGAAGATATTGTGTAAATTTGGTTTTGTCATGGAATATCTTGGTTTTTCCATCTATAGTGATTGGGAGTTTTACTGGATATAGTAGTGTGGGCTGGCAATTGTGTTCTCTTAGGGTCTGTGTGATACCAGTCCAGGATCTTCTGGCTCTTATAGTCTCTGGTGAGAAGTCTGGTGTAATTCTTATAGTTCTGCCTTTATATGTTACTTTACCTTTTTCTCTTAGTTCTTTTAGTATTTTTTCTTTGTTTTGTGCATCTGATGTTTTGATTATTATGTGATGGGAGGTATTTCTTTTCTGGTCTAGTCTATTTGGAGTTCTGTAGGCTTCTTGTATGTTCATGGACATCTCTTTCTTTAGGTTAGGGACGTTTTCTTTTATAATTTTGCTGAAGATATTTACTGGCCCTTTAAGTTGGAAATCTTCTCTCTCATCTATACCTATATATAATCTTTAGGTTTGGTCTTCTCATTGTGTCCTGGATCTCTTGGATGTTTCGGGTTAGGAGCTTTTTGCATTTTGCATTTTCTTTGACAGTTGTGTCAATGTTTTCCATGGTATCTTCTGCACATGAGATTCTCTCTTCTATTTCTTGTATTCTGTTGGTGATGCTTGCATGTATGACTCCTGACCTCTTTCCTAGGTTTTCTATCTCCAGGGTAATCTCTCTTTGAGATTTCTTTATTGTTTCTACTTCCATTTTTAGATCCTGGATGGTTTTGTTTAATTCCTTCACCTGTTTGGTTGTGTTTTATGCAGTTTTTTAAGGGAAAGAATGGCTTCTTCCCATTTCTCTGGACGTGGGCTGAGACGGACTCACATGCAGAGGCAAGACACATGCTGAGACATAACCTGTAGAGGACTTGTGATGTTTGAAGGGAGTATAAAAAGGACCCAACCAAGAGTGAGGGAGGCTGCGCTTGCCTTGATGATGGTAGAGCTTAGCTGTGCAGTGCTTGTTGGTTTGCTGAGAGAGAAACAGCCAAGAACTTCTTGTGGCATTCCTGCTTGTTCCTCTTGCTGACTCATGTCATGCTGAGATTGATGCCTGGTTATCTCTGTTTGGCAGTGCCACCGCTTCTAATTCATGTTTGCTAGTCCAACTCTACTGTGAAGTGTTTATGAGTAGATTGGTGATGTTGCTGCTGACCTGTGAACTGAAGATTTCCAGACAACACAGATGGGAGTTGCTCCTAAGAACCATTTCTAGACAGGTCCACTTCCCCTGTATCCTAATAACTTTTCTTTTTCACTACCTCTGCCAGGTGGTGGGCTAAAAGAGAGGTTAACGTGTTTAAGAACCATCATTAAAAATAGGCTTTAAAATAAAGTTACAGGAATCTTTTTTCCATGTTTGTGTGCCTTTTCAATATTCTTTCAGATTCTGTCTCATACTTCTTCACCTACAGTTCCTTCTGGAAATCAGGGATTATAATTGTGAGCAACTTGCAAGCAATCTAGTTGTTGTGATTTCCGTACTTGTGCTTCTCCTTTCTTTAACAAATGATCGTAAGCTCTACAGAAGGCAAGCTTTCCCTGGTTTCTGCCTCATTATTCTCACTCACCCTCTGTGAGTGGGTCCCCATTCTCTTTTCTCATAGCCAACTTCAGGTCCTGGATTTGTGGCACCCTGTGTGTACCGTTGTAGTTTAACTGTGTGAACCTGGGAGAGTGGAGCCAATAAATGAGGCCAACTAAAGTCTCATGCAATAGCCAATTTTATTTAGAGCATTGGACAATTTATATTCTTAAGGTTAAAAAGAGTCACCTGAGTAAAGTATACAATCATAAGGTCAAGCTGGGTGAGGCAAAAACCATGTTTTTCCATAGAGGCATGAGTAATAACAATTGAAATAAACTCAAGCCTATTCACTACACCTGTAAAGAGAATGACAGCTATTCCAAGAAAATTCTGTGTTTGAAGAAACCGGGGTCTGTCATATTTTCTTTGGCTTTTCTCATAAGCAACCAACTCCTCTCTCAGGACTCCATCCTTGGTCTGTGTTTTGACATATGTCTGTGTGTGTTGTGCATGTCTAGTGCTAACAGAGGGTAGAAGGAGGATGTCTGATGCCCTGGGACTGGGGTTACAGTTGGTTTTGAGCTATTACATGAGTGCTGGGAACTGAATACAGATCCTGCTTTTTACCCCTGAGTTCTCTCCAGACCCAAACATTTTTTCCCATCAATTCAAAATTTAAGGCATCATCTGTAAGAGCAGCAAAAAACCAAAAAGCTTGTAGATAAGAGAAATAACATTACAGATGATTTTACATTTATTTATATTATGTAAGTGTATGTGACCATGTGCTACTGTATGGAGCTTAGGGAATCTTATTTGTTAACATTTGGAAACAACAATTTATGAAGTATGCTTCTGTGTGCATTTGTGCGTGCACTCGTGTATGTGAATGATATATGACGTGTGTGGAGACCTCATACCCTTCTTTAAAAATGATTGATTGATTTTTACCTTACGTTCATTTGTGTTTTACCTATGTGTATGTGTGAGGGGTTGGATCCTCTGGAATTGGAGTTACAGACAGTTTTGAGCTGCTGCGTGGATGCTGGGAATTGAAGATAGGTCTGCTAGGAGAGTAGCCATTGCTCTTAACCGATAAGCCATCTTTCCAGCCCTCACTTTTATTCTTTAAAGAACATTAAAGTAGTTGCAGCTTTGTTTGAAGCCTTCCGTGTACTGTTCTGTTCTGATTCCCTTCTTCTATGACTAAGGCAAATATTGGTGAGCCTGTTGGAGTTTGTTTCCACATGCCTTCACCCTGAGCATATATATGTGTGTCTGCTGACAGTACATAGTAAGGTCTATGTGCCTTAAAGCCGTATCTACTTATTCTTCCACAGCTCCCTTTATGGCCTTGACATTATTTTTGAAATAAACCCATAATGGTACATGTTGTTTTAGTTCCTAATTTGTACTTTATTACATGAAAATAGTGTAACCCTTTAAAATTGATAGCTATTTGGGTTGTTTCTGTTACTCTAGTAGCTTTGCCAAAGGTTGGAATTGTTAGATTGAAAGGTGTGGGCCAAGTTTTATTTTTGGTTTATCCAGTTGCTCTTCAAAGATCTTTGTGAATTGGTACACTGCCAGAGGTATTTGACAGTTCTTATTTATCCATGTAATCAGTGCTTGTATTTTCAAACTTTAAGGCTTTGGCTAATTTGATTTTCAGGTAGTTTCATGTGGTATCAATGTTAGGAGGCTGAACATTTCTGCTTGTTTTTCAGACTTGAGAATTGGTTTTTTCATAGCACATGTTTTTGGCTCAAATTTTCAAAATTAGTATAGTATAATTGTTAACCTCTAGTCACTTGGAACTAGCTTTAAGAATACATCACCAACCAGTCAAATGCCACCGCTTCAGACCCATCCATAAGTAGGGTACCAATATTTCTGACCAAGTGATTGCAAGTCTTAGAAGTTCCCATGGTTTGCCATAGATTCTCTAATTCATTAGGACGACTGACTATTAAGACAATTCTATATTTTCATAGTTATGGTTTTGTCATAAAAGATGACGAAGCACATAGTCCAGAGAAGTCTTTTAGAAATTATAGACGGTGCTGCTAGCATATCCAGTGTTAGAACACCTATTACAAAGCTAGGCATGGTGGCACATACCTGTAATCCCAGCACTTGGGGCCCAGGGCAAGAGGATTGAGACATAAAGGACAGATAGTCTAAGCTACAGAGAGGAATCTTGCCCTCCCCACCCTTCATCTCCTAACATACACACTCACTGCGAAACTGACAAAGGCATGGTGGCAATGTCTTTAATCCCAGCACACTGGAGGCAGGGGCAGGTAGTTCTCTTTTGAGCTTGAGCTCTGTATAGCAAGCTCCAGATAAGCCAAGGCGACTCTTGTATTAAAACAACACAAGAGGCTGGAGTGATGCCACAGTGGTTAAGAGTATGCTTATTGCTCTTTCTTGAGGACGTGTGTGTGTGTGTGTGTGTGTGTGTGTGTGTGTGTGTGTGTGTGTATTTGTTTTGCTTTTTACCACATCACCACATGACATGGCTCATAATCAATTACAATTTCAGGTCCAAGATCTGGTAACTTCTGCTGGCTTTCATGGTCACCTACACACACACACACACACTCTCTCTCTCTCTCTCTCTCTCTCTCTTTCTCTCTCTCTCTCTCTCTCTCTCTCTCTCTCTCTCTCTCTCTCTCTCAGTTAACAGTTAACAAAAAATGTTTAAAGAAAAAATAGCATAACAAGCAATAAAAGATGTAAATTGTATCAAAAGAAATTCCTAGACATTCCTAGTGGCTCAGTTGAGCCAGGTGTTCTATTGCTGTGAAGAGACACTTTAACCATGGCAACTCTTTAAAGGAAAGCAATCATTGGGGGCTTGCTTGTCATGGAGGGAAATGTAGTACTGGAAAAACAGTTGAGAGTTGTTTAGGCAGAGACAGAGACAGATGTAGACACAGATATAGACACTGGGCCTAGCATGGGCTTTTGAAACCTCCAGGGCCACCTCTGTACTTCCTTCATCAAGTTACACATCCTAACCCCTCCAGTCCTTTCAAATAGTGCTATTCCCTGGTGACATTCAAATATATGATCCATTCTTATTCAAACCACCACACTTGGGTAACATCCCAGAACCACAAAAACTGGGAGTCAGTTATTTCCTTCTATCATTTGGTTCCTTTGGGGCTCCTCCTCAGGTCATCAGACTTGGGGGCAAGTGATGCTTGCTTTCCTCCCTCCTTCCTTCCTTCCTTCCTTCCTTCCTTCCTTCCTTCCTTCCTTCCTTCCTTCCTTCCTTCCTTCCTTCAGACAGTATTTCTTTATATGTAGCTTTGGCTGTCTTGGAACTGGTATATTGATCATGCTAGCTTGGAATTCTCAGAGATCCACCTGCCTCTGCTCTCTCAGTGCTGCGGTTAAAGACACTCAGCCTTTGATAGCAAGTGTTTTTACCATCTAGTCTTCTCACTGGTAAATGAGTTTGGGGGCTAGAGAGATGGCTCAGTTAAGAGGTCTGGCTGCTTTTCCAGAGGAGCTGGGTTAGATTCCCAGTAGCCCTTGTTGGCTCACAACTGTCTGTAACGCATGTTCTAGGGGATCTAATGACTTCTTCAGGCTTTTATGGCCACCAGGCATGCATGTAGTGTGCACAGACATACATTTGAAGGCAAAACATACACATAAAACTAAAAAGTTAAATATTGTGTGTGTGTGTGTGTATGTGTGTGTGTGTGTGTGTGTGTGTGTGTGTAGGGCTGCCAACATGTAACTGTCCATCAAAAACATTGCAGAAATGAACTCAGACAAATAAAACTTGAGAATTTGTTGTGCGGTAGCTTGTCTCCATAGTAAGAAATATCTTCATAGGTAAGGAATATAATCAGATGGGCAGTGGAATCTAGACACTGATGAGGGGTTAAAGAAAGGTAAATATGGGGCTGGTGAGATGGCTCAGCGGTTAAGAGCACTGACTGCTCTTCTAGAGGTCATGAGTTCAAATCCCAGCAACCACATGGTGGCTCACAACCATCTGCAATGAGATCTGATGCCCTCATATGGGTGTCTGAAGACAGCGACAGTGTACTTACATATAATAAATAAATAAATCTTTAAAAAAAATGCCAATTTAAAAAAAAAAAAAAAAAAAAGAAAGGTAAATATGCAAATAAATAGAAAATTCACTTTCCCTAATTTAAAAGGCCTACTCCAACAAGGCCACATCTCCAGGTAGTGCCATCCCCTGGGCCAAGCATATTCAAACTACCACATTGCAAGATCATTCTTTTTTGTTTGTTTTTCAAGTCAGGGTTCTCTGTGTAGCCCTGTGTAACTCACTATATAGAACAGGCTGGCCTTGAGCTCATAGAGATCTGCCTGCCTCTGCCTCCCAAGTACTGGGATTAAAGGCGTGCACCACATCCACTAGAACAAGAATATTCTTTAATGACATTGTATTGAAGTTAAAGAGTTTGGTTGTACAACTCACAGCAACCATTAAAAGTTGCAGCTCAGTGGGACAGAGCAGTTGTTTCGCATGTGCAGAGCCCTGCACCATCTGTACTCTGCAAGACAAAAAAAAAAAAAAAGATTGGGGGAAAAAAACGGAAAAAAGGATTCATAAACGTGAAGAACAGATAAAGTATGTAATACAGAAAGAAGAGTGTTTTCTCTATTAGTAGAAGACAGAAAGGGCGTGCTGAGATTTATGCAAAATAAATGATAGAATTGCAGATTTAAGTTCCACTGTATCAGCTACTGCATTAAATAGGCTTAGCAAAGCTTTTCAGGTATAGTCAAACTGTCTGCTGCTATAATGTGCATACCTGCAGACAGTACAGGAGGGAAGGAATGCAGCTATGTCTAGAAGAACTTTGTAGATACTGAAATGTGAATTTTCTGTAATTATCATGCATCACAAAACACTTTATTTTTCTACCAAACCAAACTTTTTAGAAACGTGAAAATGTCTTGAGTTTAAAGGCTGCTTGCATGGGGTTTTAGTGTCTTTTGTCCTCTGTAAGAGGATTTAGTAACCTTTGGTCTAAACCAGTGGTTCTCAACCTTCCTAATGCTGAGGCCCTTCAGTATGGTCTCATGTTGTGTTGACCACCAGCCATAAAATTATTTTGTTGCTACTTCATAATTGTAATTTTTTTTACTGTTTGGAATCATAATGCAAATATCTGATATACAAGAGATCTGGTGTGCCATGGGGGTCCCAACCTACAGGTTGAGAACCACTGGCCTAGACCTTTTTTTAACTCAACACCAGCCTATCCCATGTGATAATCAAATTATAATTAAAATCAAATAAATGATACAGGTTGTCCTAGTAGATAGGAAAGCAAAGCCTAAGTACATGTAGCCAATTTTATGCAAAAAGATACCCACTGAAGAAGAAAGATGTGCAAGGCCCTAGACTCTGTCCTTTACACTACAAGAAAAAAAGGAAAGGAAAATGGAGTGTTGAGAAAGGAATATGAAATGTGAATACTTTCTAATTCCAGAAGTGACCTTATCAGGAAGAAAGGTTAATTTTCATTGTTTTTCACTAACAACAGAGCTTTAAAATACACTAACTGAGACTTTGTAACTGAGTATGCACAATCCTTGAGTGTAAGTTAGGTTTTAATACTCTAAGGACAGACATGGCAAGTCTTACTGACATTAACGTCTATATAGTACATCATTCAGCAAAAAACCACAAAACAAAAACCCACGACTTTTACAGTGGCTAGCAGTATACAGTACTGATGAGCACTGTCCCGGGTGCTGAAGGCAGACCTAGTACATCTAGTCACCGGAATTTGTGGTAACTTTTGATGTATAAGGACAAAATGAGATCATTGTGGGATACTGGGAAGAGACGCTGTCCTGAAAAGGTGATGTGAAAGAATTATTTCCTACAGGGCAGTAAGTGACCTAAGCTTGCGAATGAGACAAGGCGCCTAGGATGAAGGAAGCCATGCAGCCATGCAGGTGGGATGGAAGTAGAATAGGATATTTAGGAGTTCCAGGGATTTTAAGATGATACATTTTCTGAGTTTTTAAATGAAACTAGTAATTCATTACTCTGAATTTCTTGTTACATGAGGAAAAGGAACACTTTGTGAGTCCATTCTGGCAGTCTTTTTTTTTTTTTTTTTACACTTTTAAGGAATTATTTTATGCATGTGAGTACACTCTCTTCACCTCTTTAGACACACCAGAAAAGGGCATTGGCTCCCATTACAGATTGTTGTGAGCCACCATGTAGTTGCTGGGAATTGAACTCAGGACCTCTGGAAGAGCAATCAGTGCTCTTAACCACTGAGCCATTTCTCCAGCCCCCAAACAAGAATTCTTAACCAATGAGCCATCTCTTTAGCCCTCTGACAGTCTTGTACCTCAGCAAATTCTTCATTTAATACAGTGACATCATTAGAGATTGAAGCAAAGGAGACAAAAAGATAATAGTCTAAAGGACATAAGAAAGGGACTTAGGAAATAAAACTAGTTTTCAAGGAAACAGCAGAAACATGAGGTATCTGAAAGAGTTCAAAAAGATGTAAGGAGAAGCCTGAACTGGTTGGCAGCATAACACGTTGCACTGTGAGCATTTAACTACAAGCCGGATTGTGGTGAGTCCAGAGCAGATGACCAAGTAAGAGAGTGGATGAGGGCTGGAGAGGTGGCTAATGGTCCCGGAGAAGTAGCCAAGATTTATACATCCAGATCCACAGGCAGCAGGAAGAAACTTTGGGCTTGGAATGGGCTTTTGAAACCTCAACCCACCCCCAGTGACACATTTCCTCTAACAAGGCCACACCTCCTACTCCTTTCAAATAGTGCCATTCTTTATGGGCCTGTGGGGGCCATTTTCATTCAAATTACTAGTTACTAAATTTTGAGTTATGAATTTTAATTTAATATGCCAACTCTGTGCTCTGCAGCACTGTGACAGTGCAGCAGGCATCACTTAACATGTAGGTAGCTTCCCTCTATAATAAGAGCCAGTACTCTAATGCATTCATTAATACTTATGTTTTTATATACCTAAGTTAGCATAATCAAGATTTGTAAAATAGAATGAGAAGCATGATAATTGTGTATTGACTTCTGTTTTCTCTTAGCTTTTTAAAAAGTAGTGCCATCATAATAAAAATCTTTCATGATTTCTGTATGAGATGGAAGATAGGTCTAAAAAACCTGATGTCTGTGCCACCATTTGATGCAGGCAGTATGAGCAGAAGCAATAGTCTAAGAATAAAAGACATGCATGCAAACTGGTTTTGGAAAGTCTGAGACTTAATGTCTCAGTCATTGAAAGATGAAGTTGATTCACATAATGACATGGAAATGAGTTCCCAGGGACTCACAGGCCACAGGCGAGGAGAGAGTTAGTTAGTTAGTTAGTTAGTTAGTTAGTTATGAAGGATTTCTGTGTAAATGTGAGAGAAATGGATTGGGCGTTAGACTGAATCCATTATCAGGACTCTGAGGGAAGGGCAAGAATGTAAGTGAGTTTATATAAGTATTTCGGAGCTACAAAAGTATTTACCAACTGCTAAGTTGGGATATTGGTTTGAGTATATAGACTATGTTTAGCAATTTTTTTTTTTCCTCAAGTGAGGAGAAGGTTGCAGGCCTGAGGTGTAGTAAGACAACGTTAGACGGTGGCAGACTTGAGATGTAGTTAGATAAATCATGAACTTTCTATGTTTGGGAAATGTAAGAGTTGAAGGTGATCTTAGTTTCCAAAATTCATAACAAATAAATCAAAGGTCTCTGAATTCTATCTAGCATTTTACTATTTCAGAACTTCAGAAAGTCAAGGTTCAGGGTTAAAGGTCCTGACCTGTTGCATAGGGGGGAAGAACAAGAACTGAGCCGGCCGGTTCGTTTATTTGTGCTTTGTCTTTGTCCTCTTGGGTTAGGTAAGCCTCACTCAGGCTTTCTTCCCCCACCACTGTACTGGCAGCCCAGCACAACTGTTTGTTGATTTTGTTTCCTAAACTATGTCTCAGTTCTCAGAGCTGTGTCTGCTGCCCCTAGTAGCTCAGACTACTCTCACCTTTGTAGGTATTTTCTTGACTTTACTTCAAAATTTTGCCCTGTACTCATAAAGCAAGCAAATGAAAGCTTTTGTTTTAAAATCTCTTTTCCTCTCATTCAGTCATTGAGGTATTTCTAAAATACAGAGCAGTCTCCTGCCTCAACTTGTAAATAAAATCAGTCTTCTTAGCTGGCTTTGTAAGACTGTCTTAATGGAAAGCTTCTGTCAGAAGTTCCCTGGTCATTGCTAGTTGTTTTGTTTGTAGCCATTTACATCTGCTTTTGTTTCTGTATGAACTTCTCCCAGTGCATCCTATACTGCAGGTTTTAGAGTGATTGCTTATTTGTGACCAGCCCATCTGTGGAAGTATTGTGAGTATTCATGTAGGCTCACTGAGGACAAGGACTATTTTTCATTTGCTGATAGTAGACTCTCAGAAATGTTGAATGGGCTAAACTTCCAAGATATTTCAAGTTAGAAGTGGTTTCAGAATAAAGCTCCTGAGAGAATGATGAACTCTAGAAAGTTAGGTGGTCATTTCCCAGACTTCGTCTGCACAGTATTTGTATTTAACACCATATTAGATCAAATATATTGAAGGATGCTGCAGATTTATTTCTAAGATTTCTCATAGTACACCATAAAGCCAGTTAACAAATACTGAGAATTCTTTCTATTAAAAAAAACCAAACAAACATTTTTTTTTTTTTTGGTTCAGCATTTTCTTAATATATTTGATGATGGAAAAAAAATGTAAGTAGGATACCTGTAATTTCTTTTAGGTTGCTAGTGTTATTTGGGATTTGGGAAATATAAAATTTGGCAGGTGTATGTGTTCTATATTTCCCTTGGGTCTAATTAATATAATTTAAAAACAGTAAGATCATACCTGAGGGATATTTGGAGGATCTCTGGTTGTTTGCAGTGATAACAGAGAACCTGAGGGATGATAGAACAATCTTTTGAAGTTTCTAATGAAGAGGAATTAAAATTACTATCTTTTAAACCAGAGAATAAGACTCAAAATCCAGTAAGGGACGAGAGTTCCTCTTAAAGATACTGTCTAATGGTTAGACCTGTCTAGAGAGTGGAGCTAGTGCTTTAGAAGATAAAGTTTTTTTCTTTTCCTTTTTCTCTTTCTGTTCTTTTTTACCCCCTCCCCCTTTCCTTTTGTTAGTGAAGGCTAACAGGCAGAAATCTATAACATGCTATATGCTACATGCTACAGAGAAATTTAGCTCATTAGGTAGGAGTTAGATTTGAAGAGTAAGTTTTTTGTTTTGTTTTGTTTGAAAGTTTAAATACCATTAGACCAGTTTCTAAAATGCCCACCAACCTAATACATATATTCTTCCATTCCTTTCTCATTGTATAATTTATATCTTGTTCTGGAATCCAGATGTATAGCATAAGGAACACATGAGAAATTTTAGTTGTATACTTAAGTGCTTTTATTTGATGGCTATTGATTTATTGTATTACTGTGAGTTGAACCTGGAGCCTCTGCATGCTAGACAGTGTGCTTTACTTCTGAGCCTCATTTCCAGTCATATTAAAACGGAACCAAATTAGTTTGGAACAGTTTTCTGTTCACAGAAAATGAAGCAGAAAGGTCAGAGCATTGACTTTGCTCTGTTCTCCTGCACGCGCCCCGCATCCCTACCCCATGTGGGGCTTACACTGTGTGGGGCTTCTGTGACTATTGAACTGCTGTGACTTTGTAATTTACAGTAGATTTCATTCTTAATGATAGTTCAAAATATGACTATTCCCTATTAGTGCTCAGAAAATGGTAGTCATTTTTCACTCTAGTTCAGGCTTTTAGGATTCATGGGATGCAGAAAGAATCAACGTCCTGTGTTTTGAGAAAGTATTCAGGGCTGGAAGAAGTTGTTTGTTTGGTTTTAGAATCTTAAATGTTTGTAAGTATTTTATTTTGTTGGCTAACAGTAGTTTTCCCTTCCTTTTAAGTACCAAAAGAATTGGTGGAGCTCCATTTGAAGTTAATGAGGAAGATTGGCAAATCCGTTACAGCAGACAGATGGGAAAAATACTTGATCAAGGTAACTGCAAATTACCTTTTCTGCCACTGAAATACATGAATTTCTTGAGTCTAACATGAATTGGTATTTGCATTTAGTGATATGCTTTTAAATGATTTATTAGAGTTACATAATATGACTGCATCCATGTTATTACTGTGTGTAAGTTTGTGTTGGAAGACAATATTATATGTATATTTAGTTTTGGTTGTTTTGCAGAGAACAACTCTGTGACACTCAGGCTGGCTTTGAATTTGAGATACTCCTGCTTCATCACGCCCAGCTAAGCGACTGCTTTACCATGCCTTGAACATGTTAGACAAAGAACTCTTCCACTATAGCAGTCTTCATTTCTAAAGTTAGGCTAGAAAGTTGGGCCTTTTTTGTGTGTGTCCTGAGGTTTTTGTTTTGTTTTGTGGTTGTTTTTAAAGCTGACGTCTCTGTAGCCCAAGCTGGCTTTGAACTCCTATCCTCTTGCATTTGTCACGGCAGTGCTGGGATTTTTGTCATATGCTACCACTTCCACTCTCTCAGAACTTTTCACATTTTCTCTCATTCATTCTTTAAAGTCATCCTGATCAAACCACATATACTAAGACCCAGGAAAGTTATTTTTGTTTAAGGTCACTCAGAAGTTGTAGACAGAACCTGAATTTATCACTGCTTTGAAAGATAAAATCTCTGAAATCTGTTAGGTTAGTAGGAGAGACTTCTAAATTATCCATTGAGTCAAAAAGTGAAAACTGTAAGTAACAGGACAGCTTGGGCCATATCAGCTGTAGGGTGGATCTTACTAAAAGCAAAATCATTTCTTCTCTAGGGTGACTGAACTTTTGATCTTCCTGCCTCTGCCCCTTGAGTGCTGAGATGGTAGCTATGTGCCACTATGTGATACTGGGGACAGACTCTCGGGCTCTGTGTCTGCTAGAATTCTGGAAACTGAGCTCCATTCCCAGTCTCCCATTCAGACTCATTGTCCAGAGTTCCATCCAGATGATGAGAGCTGCATGCTTACAGAAGCCTAAGCTTACGTGTGCTGTTGTACTTCGTGTGCATGATACACAGTGGTAGGATTGTGACTTCTGTAACATGCTAGAGCAGTGGTTCTCAACCACTCAAGTGTACAGCTGTGAAGTAGTGATAGAAATAATGTATGGTTGAAGGCCACCACACCGTGAGGAACTGTAGTCAAGGGTCTCAGCCTTACCTTAGGAAGTCTGAGAACCACTACATGGAGTATTAGGTTATAATCTTAAGCTATTGAAAAGAGTTTTCTTGTTTGTTTTAAAAATTTTTAACCAAGCCTGTGAGATAGTAGTTAAAAGTAGTTGCCACCAAATCTGATGATCTGAGTTTAATCCCTGGGTTCTACACAGTGGGTGGAGTCCTGACAGGTGTTCTCTGACCTCCCTCTCACACTGGAAACCACACAAAAATCAAACAAATAAATGGAGTAAAAGTTTTAAAATATTGTCATTCCTATTCTTTTTGGGGGGAGGGGATGTGTAAGATTCTAAGGTGCTGTGAAAAGAAGATTCATCATAGACAAGAACTCTTGATTTCATAATAAAACCATATATTTGGGTTATCTTTATTATATACCACAATACAACAGTGATTTGAATCAGCTCAGTGTTCATTAGATTAGGAATTGGTAAAGTCACTTCCATCCTCTGTTGACTGAAATAGTCAACAACGCCGACTAAAGTCAATGGGGGAAGGAACATATTCTTCCAAGTCTACATCTGTCGGACTTAACTTTTGAAAAAAGTATAAAATATATTCAGCTGAGGATGTAGATTGGTGGGTAGAGCCTGGCCTAGCATAACAGGGGCCCTGGTTTGATTGATTACTAACATTGCATAAACCTGTCATCCCAGGCCTTCTAGAGCTGGAAGGGGAAGGTCGTAAGATTTCAGATTCATCCTCTAAATGTAGCTACGGGTCCCCCTGGGCTACATGAAACCCTGTCTTCAGAACAACAAAAGGAAAGGCGTACCATTCTCTCTCTCTCTCTCTTTCTCTCTCTCTCTTACACACACACACACACACACACACACACACACACACACACACACACA
>NW_021604648.1:3855987-3886698 GCF_004785775.1 Grammomys surdaster | reverse complement strand
ACACACACACACACACACACACACACACACACACACACACACACACACGCTGGAATTTTAAAAGAATAACTGCTAATAACAGGTCAGTCAAATGGATCAGTAGGAGCCTGCCACCAAGTCTGAGGGTCTGAGCTTTACTCCCTAGACCCACGTGGTGGAAGGAGAGAACTGACTTCTTTAAGTTGTCCTGTGACCTCCACATGTGCCCTGTGGTAGGTGTGTACCCACACATATACCCATGACTGCATTTGTGCATGCACACACATGCATATACAATAAATTTGTTTTCAACATATTAAAATGTAAAATAAAATGCTGTATAGTTGGCTTAGTTTTTTAAAACTTTTATATAATGGAATTTTCTAAAAGCAAAATTAGGTAAAATTTATTTAAACTGCTGAAAACATTAATCTGTCTGAATGATAAATAATAAGTTTTTAGCTATTTCAAATGTTTTTTAAAATACCAGTGAAATTATTGTTTTTGCCTTTTGCAAAATGATTAATTAATGAAGAGGGTTTGGAGCTAAAGGAGATGCTGGGATATCAGGACACTGGTTTGAACATATTTAAAAGAATTATAAGGAATGTTAATATCTTTATATTAAAGTCATTTTTGTTTGTTTTTTTGGGGGCAAGGTCTCACTTTGCAGTTTAGGCTAATCTTAAATGTGCATTCTTTCAGAGTGCTGACATGAGAGTACATACAGTCTGGCCGGAAGATTTTTAATTTTCTGTGTATTTATTTATTTATTTATTTATTTATTTATTTATTTTGATTTTTTTCGAGACAGAGTTTCTCTGTGTAGCCCTGGCTGTCCTGGAACTCACTCTGTAGACCAGGCTGGCCTCGAACTCAGAAATCCGTCTGCCTCTCCCTCCAAAGTGCTGGGATTAAAGGCGAGCGCCACCACCGCCCGGCGTTTTTTTATTTTTCTTTTTTATTGTTCTGAGAACTGAGGTAGAAGTATCTTATATTCTAATCCTGGCTCTGTTATTAACAGACTTTAGTATTTTGGATAAGTTACTGTGTTAAATAGTTCACACTGTCTGAATTGCTCCCAGGCTTTGTACGATGTGGAAGTAGAGATGAGATGATTTTATAAAAGACTCTTTGCTTCTGTGGAGTAGTTCTAGGTCAGTTTTTTTGTTTTATTTTATTTATTTATTTTTTGTTGTTGTTTTTTGTTTTTCTTTGAAACAGGTTTTTTTTGTTTTTTTTTGTTTTTTTTTTTTTTTGGTAGTCTTGGTGGGTTTGGAACTTGTTCTGTAGACCAGGTTGGGCTGTAACTCACAGAGAAGCATGTGCTACCACCAGGCCACTTATAGTTTATTTTATACTTTATTTTAGTTGAGATACATTCACAAACTGTAAATCCTTCCCTTCAGACTCTGCAATTGACTGGTGTTTAGTACATTCACACAGTTGAACAGCCACATCAGCATCTAATGAGAGAAGAAACTTTATACTCTTAGCAAGAGTCAGACTCTTATAAATTATTTTATAATTTGAATTTGCTTGTTCTGGGTGTTATATTAAATATGTATGTAAAATATATGTAAGGCTATATATATGTGATACATAGCCTTTTGTGTCTTTCTTTTATTAGCATTTTTTGCTAGTGTTGTTATATTAATGGTGCTGTGTAGTGGGCACTACTGTGTAGTTCCAGAATGTTTTCATTACTAAGGAAACTTTGTATTTCTTAAAGACTTGTGCTTTCTACCCTTGACCCTGGCAGCGACTGGTTGGATTTGTCAGGGAGGATTTGCTTATGCTTGACTGTTCTTGTAAGTGGAATCTTAGCACATGACCCTTGGGCCTATTCTCTTCCACTTCCATGATGTTTTCAAGGATCATCATGTTTTGGCATGGGTGGGGGTACTTGCTTATTTCCATTGTAAGGTTAAGGTGCATTTTAGAAGTTTACGGTATGTGGCTTGCTTTCGTCTGTCTGCCCACTATGAGGAGTACTTACTTGCTCATTGAACATGAATTTGGAATATACAAGTGATTGATTGATTGATTTCTTTTGACTGTGTGTGTGTGTGTATGTGTGTGTGTGCGCGCGTGTGACAGGTTCTGTGTAGCCCTGGCTGTCCTGAAATTCACTCTCTAGGCCAAGATAACTTCGAACTCATCAAAATTTATATACCTCTGTCTCCTAAAGTGCTGGAATTAAAGGCCCACCACCCAGCTAAAATGTTATTTTTCAAAATTTTGCCTGTTCTGATCTTGGATTTCCATGTGAATTTGGGATCAGTTTTCTAGTCTGTTAAAAGTGCCACCTTGATTTGTGTAGCGGTTGTTTTGTGGTGTATTACCATCCTAGAAAAGCAGCTAACTTTGGATCCGTAAGGTTAGTCTATCGCTTGTTTGTTTGTTTGTTTGTTTGTTTATTTTAGGTCTTCTTTAATTCCTTTAAAAATATTCTGTGGTTTCCAGAGTTTGGTCTTAAATACCCATTTGTTGTACCTTGTTCTATATAATATTTTACAGATGGCAAAATCTACAGATACTCAAATTTCTTAAATAAAAGGGCATTGGAATTGCATATAACATACCTATATATGTGTTCTTTTATATATGTAATTGATATGAATTGATATGAAATTGCTTTATGTATTTGGGTGTTTGCCTTTATGTCTATGTACCATATGTATTGCATGCCTGGTGCCTTCAGAGGCTAGAAGAGGCTTTCAGATCCCCTGGAACTAGACTTACAGAGGGTTGTGTGCTGCCATGTGGGTGCATGGAATAGAATCAGGGCTCTTAACTGCTGACCCATTTCTCCAGCACCTGTTTTTTTTTTTTTTTTAGGTTTTTCGAGACAGGGTTTCTCTTATAGCCCTGGCTGTTCTGGAACTCACTCTGTAGACCAGGCTGGCCTCGAACTCAGAAATCTGCCTGCCTCTGCCTCCCAAGTGCTGGGATTAAAGGCGTGCGCCACCACTGCCCGGCCTGTTTGTTTTTGAGACAGGACATCACTGTGTCGTTCTGGGTGGCCTGGTACACGCTTTGTCAGTAGTTCTCAACATGTGGGTTGAGACCCATTTGGGCGATAGACCAACCCTTTTACAGATACCAGCTATACTGCATATCAGATATTTACATTATGATTAATAACAGTAGCAAAATTACATTTATGAAATAGCCACAAGAGTAATTTTGTGGTTGAGGGTCACCACAAAATGAAGAACTCTATTAAAGTGTTGTAGCATTAGGAAGATTGAGAATCACTGCTTCATATAGAACAGGCTAGCCTTAAGCTCATAAGAGATCCACGTGCTTTTGCCTCCTGAGAATTGGGATTCAAGAGGTGTGCCACTGTATCTAGCTCCTATTTTTATCCTGAATGCTTTTTACCTCATCACTTTGAGCCACTGTGGTAGTTTTAATAATATGCCCCCCCCCGCCCATATTCCTAGACATCTGAAAAATTGGGCTCCAGTTAGTGACACTGTTTTGGTAGGTGTAGTTGATGTTTAATCTCAACCTGGGGTTTCTACCCCACCTTTGATCATTCCCTTCCCAGATAAAAGACACACAACCTGTATATTTATAGCTAAGTCTTAATCATCACTAAAACTGGGCAGATATCTACTCTCTAAGCTCTGTGTCTACGTCCCTGCCTGTAACCCCACAATATGACTTGCCCTGTTCCATCTGGTCTGCTCTTAACTCCAGTTGACTAGCCCTCATGGCCATGATTTTCGGATTCTTACTCCATGGTGTCTTCTCTTCTCTCCACCTTCGTCTCTCTTTGTGCTCTTCCTTAGACCCCAAGCCGAGGAACCCAAATCCCCACCTATCTCCTGCCCAGCTATAGACTGTCAGAATCTTTATTTAACCAATAGTTTTATATTAAGAAGAAAGGTCCCATTGTAGGTGGGGATTCTTTCATCCCTGTGGGTAACCCAGGCCTTGGGGGCCAGTATTTAGTATTACAATACATAGCAGAAGGCCAGACCTCAGCAGGTAGGTTTAGGAAGTGTTGCCTTACTGGAGGATTAATATCACTGGGGGCGGACTTTGAGGTTTCAAAGCCAGGCGTCATTTCTAGTGCATTCTCATTACTTCCTTTTTGCTTTTTGAGATGTGAGTCCTTGGTTGCTACTCCAGCTTCTTTGTCACTATGTGGTCTCTGTTACTGTTGACTCTAACCATTTGAAACTGTAAGCCCAAAATAAGTCTTTATTTCCTGTAAGTTGCCTTGGTTACAGTGTTTTATCATAGCAGTACAAAAGTCTTGACTTTAAAGATTATCAGGGCCATTTGATATTTTGAATTAAGAATCTTTAGTCTTAGCAACTTGGGTTAGGAAAGGGTTTATTTTTCTTATATCTCTGATTATAGTTCATCACTGAAGGAAGCCAAAGCAGAAACTCACTCAAGCAGAAACCATGGAGGAATGCTGTTTACTGGCTTGTTCTTGATAGCTTGCTCAGCTTGCTTGCTTCTCCCTCTCTCTCCCCCTCTCCCTCTCCCTCCTCTTCTCCTTCTCTCTCAACTATTCACTTTATATCCTGACTGCTGCCCTCCCTCTCAATCCCTCCTCCCTTCCCTGAGTGGGTAGAAGCCCACTGGTTATCCCCCCACCCTGGCACATCAAATCACTGCAGGACTAGCCACATCCTTTCCCACTGAGGCCTGACCAGGCATCCCAGCTAGAAGAACATAACCCACAGAGTAGCTCCTGCTCCCGTTGTTGGGGGACTCACATGAAGACCAAGCTGCACATCTATCTGCTACATATATGCAGTGGGAGGGTAGGGTAGGTCCAGCCTGTGTATGCTCTTTGAGTGGTGGTGGTTCAGTCTCTGAGAGCCCCAGGGGTCCAGGTTACTTGACTTTTGGTCTTCCTGCAGAGTGTCTGTCCCCTTCAGAGTCTTCAATCCTTCTTTCAACTCTTCCATAAGAGTCTGGCTTATGTTTGGCTGTGAGTTTCTGCATTTGTCTGAGTCAACTGCTGGGTGAGCCTCTCAAAAGACAGCCTTGTTAGACTCCTGTCTGCAAGCATACCAGAGTATCATTAATGCTGTCAGGGATTGGTGCTTGCCCATAGGATGGTCTCAAGTTGGCCAGTTATTAGGTGGTCATTCCTTTAGTCTCTACTCCATCCCCTGTCCCTGCATCCCTGTTCCTGCATTTCTTGTAGACAGGATAAATTTTGGGTTGAAAGTTTTGCGAGTGAATTGGTGTCTCTATAATTCCACTAGGATTCCTGTCTGGCTACAGGAGGTGGCTACTATTATTCCCCCCTCTAAGTGAGATTCAGTCATCCTTTATTGAACCTTCCTTCTTGTTTAGCTTCTTTGGGTTTGCTGAAAATAGAGTGGGTATCCTGTATTTTTTGGCTAATATCCACTTATAAGTGAGTATATACCATGCATGTCATTTTGGTCTGGGTTACCTTACTCAGGGTGTAACCCAAGTTACATCTCAAGTTCCATCCATTTGTCTGCAAAATTCATGATGTCTCTGTTTTTAATAGCTGAATAGTAAGCATCCCATTGTTTTTCTTTATCCATTCTTCACTGCAGGGACATCTGGGTTATATTTACAGTTTCAGGCTATTACAAATAAAGCTGCATGAACATAGTTGAGCATGTGTCCCTGTGGTATAGTGGGGCATCTTTTGGGTATGTGCCAAAGAGTGGTATAGCTGGGTCTTGAGATAGAACTATTCTCAGTTTTCTGAGAAACCACCAAATTGATTTCCACAGTCGTTGTACAAGTTTGCACTCCCACCAGCAAAGGCAGTGTGTTCCCCTTGCTCCACATCCTCGACAGCATGTACTATCAATTGAGTTTTTGACCTTAGCCATTCCATTTCTGTAAGATGGAATCTCATAGTCATTTTGATTTGCATTTCCCTGATGACTAAGGACTTTAGAACATTTCTTTAAGTGTTTCTCAGCCATTTGAGATTCTTCTGTTGTGAATTTTCTGTTTAGCTTTTTTTATACAACTCAGGCTGATTGCCTAGTGACATTACCTACTGTGGGCTGGGCCCTCTCACATCAATCAAGAAAATGCCCACAGGCTTGCCTTCAGTCTAATTTAATTGACTCTAGCTTGTGTAAAGTTGAAAAGAGACTAACCAGCACACACTTAAAGCCTGGTATGTTTACTATGTGGTCCTTTACTGAAAAACTTCATTGACCTTTGATGGGTATCATGCCTAGAATAGTGTTCAGCAGACCCACACTTAACCATTGGTTGTTGAATGGATGGATGAATGAATAATTTTTAAATAACTTGGCAAAGACATTAAGATAGATATGTATTGATGATGTTTTACAGACTGGAAAACAACAGATTTCTCTTTATGACAAATATAATAAAAGAGAAATCTGTTGTTTTTTCAAAGGAATATTATACTTGTCCATATATTAAATGATATTTCCTTCTCTAAATTACCAAAATGGGCATACCTTATTGTATGAGCCTTGTATATAATCAATTATTTGCCAATAAACTTTACTTATGTAAAGTTACCAGTCATATCTGTTGTGGTTTGAATATGGAACTCCTTTCACAGCTTCTTTGATGAGCACCAGGTCCCAGCCAGTAGTACTACTTTGGGAGATTGTGAGGTCTTTGTGATTTGAGACCTAGCCGGTGGACATAAGCTTTGAGATTATGTAGCCTGGCCAGAACCAGGTTTCTGGTCTGCCAGATTGTGGGGAATTATATAGCTACATCTTCTGTCCATCGTGCCTTTCCCACTAATGGACTAGCTCATAAACTGATCCAGAGTAACTCCTTCCTCCCTTTCATTGCCTCTGTGGGTGCTCTATCATGGTGATAAGAAAGTAGCCATTAAATAACATGAAAGTCCAAGTTTCACTTTGGCTCAGGTTGTAAGCTTTTCTTTTTTAGCCACCATTGTTTTCTGTGAATTATTAAACGTGCTATTGCTAGTCTAAAGCAGGAACTAGCAAACTATAGCCAAATCCTGCCTGATTTTTTAAATCAGGTGGAGTTGGAACAGGGACAAGACTGTTGGTAGATGATCTGTAGTCAACGTCATACTACAGTGACAAGCCAAATATTTTGACCAAGTGAGTACATGGCACTTACAATATTTACTACTAGCCCTCTGCAGATACAGTTGATTGATATCTGGTCTAAATGACATATAGATCATTTGCTGGTCTTAGTTTGGCTATCGTAAAATTAAAATACTAGAAAACCACTGACCAACCTGAAGTTAAGCATATGGGAAAGATAAACTTCTCCATTTATATCATAATGCTGGCCTACTCAACTGACATCACATAAATCAAACACATCAAAAACCAACTTGATCTTTCTTAAACCTATTGTACCTGTAGAAACCATGATGTATTCATGCTATTGTCAACATTTTTAGCCTGAACCAAGATTCAGGCATTGCCCCAGAGTTCTTTTCCCTGCATCCCAGTAATCAATCACCATCCAGTTGCTACTGCTCATCTCATGCAATTCCCATCCCTTGCCTGATCCATTCTTCTCCCTCTTCCCCCTCCCCCGCCACACGTTTAACCTTGGACTACCATCCTATCCTTAAACCATTTTGTCATCTCTCCAGTGATGCAAAAGATCTGTGTGTTTGGGTGGGGTATCTTATCCGTGTATGTGCATATGTGCAGATACGTGTGTTCATCCATGTGCACATGTATGGAGACCAGAGGAAGCTGTTGGATATCTAGTTGTAACATTCTCGTGCCTAATTCCCTTGAGGCAGGAATCTCAACTGAATCAGGAATTTTCATTCATTCATTCATTCATTCATTCTCTCTCTCTCACACACACCCGTCTCCCTTCTTCCCCACAGATGCTAAGATTACAGATATGTGTGGCCATATTTGGCTTTCCCATGAGTACGGGGATCTGAACCCAGAACCTCCTCGTCTTGCACAGCAAGTGCTCTTATCCGTTGAGCCATCTCTCCACCCCTAAAAGAGACTTACTATACACAAAAATGAAAGTGTAATACTTACCAGTTTGGAAATTTATCCTCTCACTTACAAATCTACTCTGTCTTGAACCTGCCTAAGAGTTCCTACATATGCTCTATTTTCTGGAATGCTTTTCTGCCAGCTCATGTTCCTGGCAAACTCACTTAGTTATCCCTTAAGCCTCAGCTTGAGCATCACTGTCTCCTTGAGGCATTTTCCCAGGAAGATGTTCCTTAGTTTAACTCTATTGTATAATTTTTTCCTCTGTGGGCTTGGTATTAACTTCATTATGGAAACCATTGTATGTTTTGTTTTGCTTTGCTTTGTGTTTTCCTGAAACAGAGTCTCACTGTATAGCCTCAAGCTTCTGATTCTATTGCCTAAGCCTCTCTGGTGCTGAGATTACAGGCATGTGCCAGAAGGCCTGCCTCCTTATTGTGTGGTTTTTATATTGAATGTTCACTATGTACTGTTTAAAACTATACTTTTTGTGTGTGTTATTGTACTTTTGAAATACAAATTATTTCTGTTTTGTGTATAAGGAAATTGAATTTGAGAAACAAAATAACTTATGTAGGCCACATTGCTAAAAATGGCAGAGCCAGCATTTCACTGAAGCTCAGGACTTGCTGACTCCAATGCTTTGATAGACCATTGATGGAGTGCTCCTCACAGTCTCTTTCTTGTAGATTGTCTCTTGAATGCTTGTTTCTTCTCACCTTTTAAGCAATGACATTAGGTTAAACTGTCACTTAGACAGTTCCAGTTTTGTTTTGTTTTTTTAATTTCTCATTTGCAGCCGTTAGCTTGTTCTGTGGTAGTATGTTCTTTGCTCGTCATTGCTTTCCTGTAGTAGTGCTGTAGTATGTGTTATTGGGTAATGGAGTATCATTAAATTAAACATTCTGTTTAAATACAGACCATGTAAGTTTCTGGCATTTACTTCCTTCCTCAGCATAGACTCAGCAAACCACACTGCTGTCACCTATTTACTATGTTTTCTTAGTGTCTCTAAAACAGCTAAACTAAGACCTACAGAGAGCAGACATTTGTTCAGATATTACCAGTACATTAGCCTTAGTACATGTAATAAGGCACCAAGAAAGAATATAGTGAAGAAGCTTAGCAATCCATGATGTAGAAATACATGACAAGCCCAGTGAATAGTCAAGAAGCCTAAATTGGGATTTGGGTGTGGGAACTGTTTTTCCTCTTCCTTCTTCTTCCCCCTCCCCCTTCCCTTTGTGGAAGGCAGAATCAACAGATCTTGATAACTCATAGTAGGAGAGGTACCCAGCAGCTCAGTGCACCCTAAGGCATTCACTCATTTTTGTTTCATCTCTTACTGGCTAACATATATTGCCCAGTATTATCTAGAATGGAAGAGAACTCACAAATATAATCTTGTTACTTTTTACTTTTAAGGTAGAATTATCTTTCTAAAAATAAATATGGTGAACTGAATTTAAGCTGAATGTTCTGCTAGGACCTTGACTCCTTGCTTGGTTGAGTAAGCCTTGGCCTGCAGAAAGCTTCACATTCCTTTACTTGGCAAGCCACAAAGAAATTTCTCTGTCATTGAATCTCATACATCCATGGAACTTGTCTGTTTCCTTTGGTTGTTAATGATTTTAGCTGACCTTGATGGCAGGTGACAGACGTCACTATGCTAAGTTTAGCATCCATGCCTCTACTTTCCTATTGCCCTGCTCCTTCCAAAGTAACAGGGAAAGCGATTTTAAAAGAAGCTCTCCAGGCTAGGTGTGGTGGTGCCACCTTTAGTTCCAGCACTTGGGAGTTAGAGGTAGGTGAATCTGTGAGTTTGAGGCCAGCCTGGTCTACAGAGTTGAGCCAGGATAGTCAGGTACACAGAGAAACCCTGCCTAGACAAAAAGTAAATAAATAAGTCAGTTAAGACAAGCAGTTAAGACAATTTCTTATTACTATTTTTATTAGACTCTGTGATCTTTTTGTATATTTTGCATGATTGACTGATTGATTATTATGTCGGTTTTTTTGAGACAGGGTTTCTTTTTATAGTTCAGGCTATCCTGAAACTCACTCTGTGGACCAGAGTTGCCTCAAACTCAGAGACCCTCTGACTCTGCTTCCTATGTGCTGGGATTAAAGGTGTACACCACCACCGCCCAGCTAGGTAATTTTTTAAAAACCTTTCACATTGAATATAGTTGTTGATCTTTAAGACATACTTGGTATCTAAGGGTTATGCTGCAGTTGTGCTTCTTAGACAATGAACAAATAAACAATAAGTAAATTATTTTACTTACAGACTTTTAAACTCGAAAGATAATGAGGTTAAGTAGAAAATAACTCAGTTTGGGCCAGTAAGATTCTTCGGTGGATAAAGGCACTTGGCAGCAAGCTTGGTGAGCCTGGCTTTGACCCCTAGGACTCACATAGTGGAAAGGGAGAACCAACTCCCATAAATTGTCCTCTGACCTCTATATGTGTTCTGGGGCACGCCAGTAAACCAATAACAATGTGACAGAGAATAATCTACTCCTCAACAAGTAACCTTATTGTTTATCCCTTCAAATAAAGGAAGAAGCTACATATGGTGGCATGTGGTTGTAATCCCAGCAGTGGGGAAGCTGAGGCAGAAGGATTATGAGTTCTAGGCCAGCCTGGGCTATTTAATGAGACTTTGTCTCAAAAAGCAACAACAACAAAAAGAGAGGGAAGGTAAAAGACAATTTTTGATACTCAGTTCTTAATGACGGATATAGAAATCCTTTGAAAGTAAATAAATTTGGTAATTCATGATGAAAATAATATCAGAAAATGTCATTGCTTCATTCCCTTCCTTTGTCTCCCCCACTTACCGCTTCCCATTCTGCGCATCTCCTGTGCTGGGGACCAGTGAGGCTTGTTCACTGCACAGCTGCACAGTCACTGAGTTACACTTGCAGCCCTAGCTGTGGCTTTTATTCTCTGGAAGCTGTCATCAGTTATGAATTCCATGGGGCATTTTTCGTCATTTGATAATTTGATCATATTTGATAAGAATTAGATGTTTATAGATGTATTTCTCAAAAGTGAAATAAGATTTCTTATTCTTTTGAGCTTTTCTCACTTTGGAGGAGATAATGTTGCCATGAATATTTGTACACACAATCTTATATGAACATATATTGTCATTTATGTGTGAAACTGTATGAATACCCTCAGCATACTATTATCAAATTGCTGGAGCCCAACAAAGTGTGTGAAACACTAACTTACCAAAGAAACAGCATCATAATTTTACATAACATTTTTTCCCTTCTGTAGCATTCATTTCTTCACAAATGTACTTGAATTTGACCTACATTATTTTTGCTTGTGGATATAGTAATGCTACATTATACTTTCCTTAGGTTTCTACAGAACTCGTATGTAACCAGATGGCTCAATGGCTCTTTTATACATATGTGTATACATATACATATGCATACACATATACGTATACATATGCATATACAAGCATAGCTAATACACCTTCCCATGGCTGGCCGTGTTATGGCTGGCAAATTCCCTCCAGCAAGAGTGCTCCCGTAGGTGACTTCAGTACCCTGTCCCTCCCATTTGGTTACTGGTAGTTTGCAACGCTTTGTTATGAGCACTTGATCATTCTATCAGTAACACTCAGAAGCACTACTCTTTCATAATCACAGAGGTACTGCAGATAGACTATCAGTATTTGGAAGAAGAATAGCGATTTACTTCCCTAATGAAGAAAAGGCTTTAGAAATGCATTGGAAAGTTTTAGCTTGTTAGTAATGTATACTTTTCTTGATTCCTTACTAAACTTAGAATTGACTGAAGAATACAATATATAGAGAGTTTATCATGCATTTATTGTAGCATTTTTACATATTTTAACTGCTTTCTATAATGTTAAATATTTTTTAAATCTTTTAATATTTCTTCCAATTTGCAAAATGGAACATGTATCCTACTTCATACCACATATACGGATGAACTCAGAATGATTCAATAATGTAAGACCAAATCTGTAAAACTCTTAGGGGAAATCTTTGTGATCTTACATTTAAACTATATATTCCCAGATATGACACCAAAAGTATAGGAAACAACAGGAAAGACTAGCTAGACTTTATCAGATTAAAATCTTTTGTACATCAAAGGATGCTATAAAGAAAATGAGAAGCGCCTGTAGAATGAGGTAGTTCATGCTGCAAATGATGTAAGTGCAACCCTGGAAAGTTTATTATCCAGAATATATTAAGAACTCCTGGGCTGGAAAGATGACGGCTTAGTGTTAAGAGCATTGGCTGCTCTTGTAGAGGACCCAGGTTCAATTCCCAGCACCCACACGGCATCTCACAGCTGTCTGTAACTCTAGTTCCAGAGGACCTGACACCCTCACACAGGCATCTTCGCCATATTTTATGTGGCAAAACACCACATAAATCAAAATAAATACCACCACCATCACCATCCCAAAAAAGAAAAACAACTTCTAGATGCTCAGGAGATGATCCGTGGTTAAGCACTACCCAGCAAGTTTGAAGACCTTAATGTGGATCCCCAGAATCCACAGAAATACCAAGTGGTTGGGGCAACCTGCCTATAATTCTGGCCTTGATGGGTGGAGACAGAATTCCCAGATCAAGCAGGCTAGTCATACTAGCCATCTCAGCAGGCTCTGGATTTGATTGAGAGACTCTGCACAAGCTTAGTGAATAACAGGAACAGCTCAGGATGATTCCTAGCAACAACCTCAGTCAGGCTTTGACATGCACTCAGCATGCATGGAAGTGCACCCACTCACTTGTGTGCTCACATACATGGAAACATGCATGTGGTAAAACACACACACTGGGGTGGACTGGAGAGATGACTTAACAGTTAAGAGCACTTGCTGCTCTTGCAGAACTCCTAGGTTGGATTTCAAGTACCTGCATGGTGACTCACATCCATTCAGTTTCCGGGGATCTGACATCCTCTTCTGACCTCCACAGGTGCTAGGCATCCACATGATTTACATCCATGTAGACAACAGTCATTACATAAAGGCAATCTTTAAAATATTAAAGGTTGGGGTTCACACTTAAAACTCAACAAAGAAAAGATGCTCATTCAGGACTAGATCTCTGGGTGTTTAGGATGTAGCTCAGCCAGTAGAATGGTGCAGAGTGTACATGAAGCTCTGATTTGGAACACTGAATAAGCCAGATGTGGCGATACATTTCTGTAGTACTTGGAAAGAGGCAGGAGGACCCTTGGTTAAGTTACATAATGATTTAGTCTCTTGACACTGTCTCTAGATAAGGTAGATGACAAGCTTACCCCAGGTCCTAGAACGGGAAAGGAAGTTAATGGTTAAAAGAGTCACTTGAATTATGAAATGGCATGTGCTTGTGGGCATGCATGTGTATATGTGCATGTGGAGGCCAAAGGTTAGTGTTGGATATATTCCTCGATGCGCCCTCTACCTTATTTATTTATTTATTTTGAAGTAGTCTCTCTGGACACTGCCGTTCTGCTTTTCTAGCACTGGGATTATAGGCACAGCTGGCTTTTTACATGGGTGCTAGGTATCTGAATGCACAGCTTAATGTTTTTAGAGCTGACACCTTTCTAACTGAGCCATTTTCCTGGCCCAAGAAATGTTTTAGAAAATGACACGTAGTAATGGCTACTCGGAATCCTAAATAAAATTAATAATTAACTGTGGATTATGCAATTAAAAAAGTTAAAATGGTAAATTTTATTTTAAACATTTATTATACATAAAATAAACTTAATATATGTATATAAGTATCCACAGTAAATAAAATTTAATGCAATAGGTTTTTCTAGCAAGAATATTAGCTTCAAAATTTTCACTGTTGGTACTGGTAAGAGCCAGAGAGGGTGCAGAAGCTTATCACCAAGTCCAGTGACCTGGTTGAAGGAGAGAACTGACTCCAGAAAGTTGTCCTTTGACCTTAAGATGCATGCTGTTGTGTATGCATGTTTCATGGGTGCCTGTGCACACTTGTGCACACACACAAGCACAGATATTATCACCTAGAAAGATGTAATTACTCTCAGAAGTCAGACTGGTTGGGAAGCGCAGAGGATTAACAGAATGGGAGGGGCATGAAAGAGGATTATGGAGGTGTGAATTCAATCATAGTAACTTGCCTAGTCTACAGTAAAGCACTGAGTATAAATTTAGTTTGGGGACTGAAGAGGTAGCTCAGTCATTACAAGCATGTGCTGCTCTTGGAGGACCCAAAATTGGTTCCTAGCATCACATAGTTGCTCATAACTGGCTGTAACTCTGCATAAAATAAAACAGAAAAAAACAAAGGTTAAAAATTATAAAAATATACATTATATAAATGTATAAAACATAATGAAGTCTGTTGTCATATTAATATAGGCTATTTAAGATTCAAAATTTACTACCATGTTAGACATAACATTAGAAGCGGTTCAGCAAAATATATGCTTAATCCCCAGAAAATAAAATGGGAAATTAAAATGAATCTATCACTAACAATGGTATTTACCTCTTAAACCTGTTCCATATACATGACTGAAGGTACTGTTGGTAAACAGTATTTACCTACAGTTTGAAGATTACTAGCATACTATTTTTTTTTTTTACTAGCTCTTTTAACTCCTTCTTGTATTCTAATTGATTCTTCTTATGGCTTTCTAGAATTCTTTTCAGGTTTGCATATATATAATGGAGGCATGACACAGCGAGTATGTGATTGGCACATTCCTTGTCTTTTATTTGCCCCAAACCTCCATTTACAGAAGAAGAACCTGCAAGTCCAAGTCGAACAGGTGATTGACTCAACAAAATCACCCTGCTGGTAGGGAGAGGCAAGATTTGAAACTCAAGCTATGTGATTTTAAACTTTCATGTAAGTTAAACCCTCAATCAGTAGACAGAAAAAAAGTGATAAAAATCAGGGCAGAAATCAGTGAAATGGGGCATTAAGAAAGGCTACAAAGGATTAGTTTAAAAAAATAAAGTCCTTTCTGTCTGTGTGTGTGTGTGTGTGTGTGTGTGTGTGTTAGCCATTATTGTATGGGTGCCCACATAGGTCACAACAACGACTTGCATCTCTCCTATCTCTGTCTTTCTTTTTCTCACATGTGTGACTTGTGTGCAAAAATGTGTGCGCACACACACATGAACTCTCCACAGATAAGGAAAAGCAAGTTTTATATAATCTAGCCAATTCTCTTGATCACAATGCCACTGATTCACAAATGCCACTACTTGAAAGAAACCCTTTGTTAGGTCTCTCTTCCTCCATGGGTTGTATTGATATTTCCGCCCTGTATTCTGTATTTGTAGATTATCTATTGATTGGTTGGTTGATCAGTTTGATTTCTTGGTACAGAAAGAACCATTTCTTTTTTGTCATTGGTTGGTTGCCTTGGCTTGAGACAGGGTCTCATGTATCCCAGGCTGTCCTCAGACTGGCTATGTAGGATGAAGGCTGAACTCTCAGATCTCTTGCCTCCACCTTCCAGTGCTAGGATTACAAGTGTGCACCACCACGCCTGATTTATGCAGTGCTGGAGGTTGAACCCAGGACTTCATGCATACTAAGCAAGCACTTGTCAACTGAAATATGCTACAGTCCCCAGAGACCTCTGAATTCATCTTTGCCTTCCTATACTAAGTAAGAGCTTGTCACTGTTGGCCCTCAGATGTTTGCTTCCATTGTCCTGAACAACTGATGTTTCTAAAACAGGCAGAGATAGTCATAGCTTAGTTCTGGTGAAACATAATTTTAAAATATGTGCAAATATGGAGCTAGATGTATCATTTTCAGTGTATTCTGTATCTACATCTCTCTTGGTGGCAGTTGACTTCTATTGGTAGTATTTGAAATATATATAAAAAATTAACAGCTTATTAGAGAGTAATGCTCATAGCCCTCTCTTTGCCCATTTCCTTGCTATGGATAACAACACAATCCAATCTAAGATTTGAGATGTTTTTCTACATTTCATAAAGTTGACACTTTCCCAAGTGTGGTGGCACACATATGTAATCTAAGTATTTGAGAGGCAGAGGCACGAGAGGTGCAAAGACAGCCTCAGCTATGTAGTAAATTTGAGGCCAGTGTATGCTACATGAGCCCCTGTCTCAAAATAACAAATACTTTTAAAGTAAACAATTCAATGTTTTTTTTGTCTTATTTTATTTATCCTTGTACTTGTTTTTGTATATTTGCAAGGAGTTTATAACCTATCTTAATTTCAAAACATTTTTACCACTCAAAAATGAAAGTCATACCTGTTAGGTCATACTTCCTGCTTGTTTACCCATCTCTCCTGCTGTCTTAGTTGCTTTTCTGTTGCTGTGGCAAAATACTGACAAGCAGCTTAAAGGAGAAAAGGTTTATTGTGGATCTCAGTTTGAGGTACAGTTTACCGCATGGTGAAGTCAAGGCCGCAGGAGCTTGAAGCAGCTGCTTACATTGCATCCAGTGATTGCATTCTGAGGCTCAGTTCTCTTTCCCTGTTTATGTAGTTCAGGATCCCAGCTAGAGAATGGTGCCACCTACAGTAGCAAGTCTTCCTACCTCAATTCTTATAACCAAGATAATCCACCACAGGCATGTCCTAATGATTTTAGATTCTGTGACACTGACAGCACTATTCATCACATCTGTCAACTGCTAATCTGTTTTCTGTCTCTGAATTTAAATTTTAATGTTTTAGACATTCTGAGAACCCTCGAATCAATAGAATCTTGTAGTAGGTATACTTTTGTGTGGTTTCTTGCATTAGCATGTTGTCCAGTTCATCCAGGCAGCCATATTTTGTTGTTATTGCTTTGCTTGGTTGTTATTTTCCCTGTCTTTGTGGGGTGGATCATGGGGATAGGTCTAAGGCAGTGGTTCTCAACCTTCCTGGAGCTGCAGCCTACAGTTCCTCATGTTGTAGTGACCCCAACCATAACATTATTTTCATTGCTACTTCTTAGCTGTAATTTTGCTACTGTTAATAATGTAAATCCTGATTTTCTGATGGTCTTAAGTGGCCCCTGTGAAGGGGTCTTCTGACTTCCCAAAGGGGTCATGACCCACAGGTTGAGAACTATAATCTAAGGCCTTCCCATGCTATACAGCTGAGCCCTATGTCCATCTGTGCTTCATTCTTTGCTAATAGCTATACACAATTTTCCTGTTTACATTTGGATTGTTTCTACCTTTTTGCTATTGGGAACAATACTCCTCTTTTTTAATGTTTTATTTTTCCTATGTAAATTCTTAGAGTTGCTAAGTATTGTGGTAACTCATTGTCATTATTTGGGAAGCTAACAGCTTTATAGCTATGCTACTGGACAGTCTAGGACTGCCTTAGACTTAAACATTCATTAGTCTTGTTCGTTGGTGTGATGAACCTGTTCAGATCCTGCCACTTTAGCTTTAGTCATTTCATTACACTTTTCATTAAATGGTACTCCTTAGGTACTCCTTTTATTTGCTTTGTTACATGAATACACATACATATATATGTAGATATACAAAAATGTGCTGTCAATTAGAGGGAGTTTTGTGGAATTCTAGGAAATGGGAAATTTATCCTTTCTGTAACACTTTTACCACTTTCTACATAGTTCTTGGCCATACTGTTTGCCTTATTGACCTCAGATTTGATTTTTTTTTTTTTTTGTACTAGTAAAAGATAGCACTAGGGACAGCTGGGAAAGTGCACCCCTTCCAGGAAGTCCATCATTATCCTACACCTGGATTAAGAGGGTTACTGAAGCTTTCTCTGTTGTCCTCTTGTGTGTTTCTCTGTTTTAACCAGTGCCCTGGTTCCAGAACACTTTCTCAGCTTGTTTTGCTTCTACTGTTTTGGCCCTCATTTTGTTATTTGCTACAAAACAATAACAATAAAAACTGCATGGCATTGCCAGATACCTTGCATGTTTTATGTCCACTTAACAGCTTCCAAGATCATCGTCATCACTACCCTTTTATTGCTGAAAACAAGCACAACCACTTGATCAGAGAAGTCCTATTCCTCTGGAATTTTAGCACAGGACTCTTTCCTAGCTTCTTATGAAAGAATCTAAGAGAGAGTTTTCTGTGAAGATCTGTTGAACAGAGAGAGCTTACTCCACTCTGTATGTCGTTGATGTGAGACAAGGTGTTGCTGTTCTGAACAGGCATGTCTGAACCTTGTGGTCCTTTGCACTCCACCTTTGTGCAGATGGTGGGCATGGCCCCACACATAGATTTGCACTGACTTTTTGAGTGGAACATTTCCACATGTTTTTTTTCTTCAGTCTGTTACACAGATTTGGCTAAAGTGCTTATGTAGGAAAAGAATCCCGAAACATTCAAGTTAAAGCCTGTTTCTGAAGTTGTAAAATGCCTAGCAGTGGAGTTTTTACTGTACTGATAATAGAAAGGACACTGATGGAAAGAGAGCTTCTATTGAATATATCCGAAGAATATGACATGGTTTTGAACTTCTTCTGTCTAGTGATAAAAATGAACAGGCTGTCACCCATCCCTTCCTTTTGAAAGATTATTAAATAATTATTCTCATGTGGAAAAATTAGATCCACAGTATACACAAAGTTGTTGAACAGATAGAAAGCAAGAGAGATTCTTTTTCCATGTCATTGTTAATGTTTTTAAAATTTATTTATTTTACTTTTTTATATGTATGTTTATTTTATATGTGTTTTGCCTGTATATATGTATGTGTACCACATGTGTACCTGGTACCCTCCATGGCCAGTAGAGGGCATCAGATCTTTCTGGACTGGAGTCATGGATGTTTGTGAGCCATCATGTGAGTGCTGGGAACTGAACTGGGGTCCTCTTCAAGAATATCAAGTGTTCTTAACCATTGAGCCATTTCCACTTCCAAAGATTCTTTCTTAAGTTGTTATCTAAATAGTATGCAGTATAAATTGGAATCAGATTGGCCTATCATTTCTGAATTCTTTCCTCTATATATGTATTAATAAGAACACAACATAATCATAGAAGACAACCAATGTTTATTGCTATTTAACTTCATGTTGTGATGACAAAATGGCTAAGAAAACTATCCTAAACAAGGAAACATTTATTTTGGCTCTCTGTCTCTGGGTAAGGCAGAGTATCATTTCAGGGAGAATGTGGTACAGCAGTGCTCTTCATCCCATGAGCTCCCAGAAGCAGTTGTGGACACAATAAACAGAGACAATAATCAACCTTCAGTGACCTACTTGTACAGCTAGCCCCCACCTACTAAAGCAATATGTTTTCAACACCCGAGCCTTTGGGTGCCATTCCATATCCAAAGTACAGTAAATACCAATGAAAATTGTTTTCATATATTGAGCTATTAATTTTCTGTTACAGATATGCCAAGAGTTTAACAGTACCTGGGCATGGGAGATGGAGAAGAAAGGCTATCTTGAAATGAGTGTTGAATGCAAACTAGCACTCTTAAAGGTAATATATGTATTATTTGTTGCAGTAATTTTAATTTAAAGGTTTACTCTGATGCCTAAATTACAAAGTAAAGAAAACATGCATCAGCAAGATAGTTCAGAGGGTAAAAGTATTTACCACCAAGTCTTAACAACCCGAGTTTGAGTTCCTGGGACATCCATGGTAGAAAGAGAAATGAGTCTCCAAAGTTGTCCTCTGTCTTCATATGTTTTAATAACAACTTTTTAAAGTAAAAAAAAAAATTGAATATGGATATACACACCTGTAATCTGAGTACCTGAGAGGCTGATTCAGGAAGGTTCTGAATTTGAGGCCAGTCTGGGCTGTTTCTTATAGCCCAACAAAAAGCAGTGGGGGAAGGGTGGACATTTTATGATTAGAAAACAGTAGGTTCTTTCATTTTTTCTTGTTTTAAAGTGATAAAAAGTCTGTTCAGGGCTGAGGAGATGGCTTTGCAGATAGAGTCCTTGCCTGACAGACATAGGGAACAGATGTCAGATCTCCAGAACCTACTTACAAAACCTGGTGGTGTGAGCTTGCCTATAATCCCAGCCGCTGGGAGGCAAGCTGGATCAACATGCCAGACAAAGCTTTGTGCTCTGGGGTCAGTGAGGGACCTGTCTGAATAAAAAGTTAAGAATGGTCTATGAAATGCCGGGCGGTGGTGGCGCACGCCTTTAATCCCAGCACTTGGGAGGCAGAGGCAGGCGGATTTCTGAGTTCGAGGCCAGCCTGGTCTACAGAGTGAGTTCCAGGACAGCCCGGGTTACACAGAGAAACCCTGTCTCAAAAACAAAAAACAAAAAACAAACAAAAAAAAAAAGAATGGTCTATGAAGACATGCCTTACATTAATCTCCATGTGTAGGAACACCTACACATGTGCAAAAACGTGCATATGCACAGCACACACATAAAAGTCAAGTCTTGTCTTTACTATTTTTAAGGATTGTCTTTACATTCTATTTTCAGTCATTTCTAATTAGAGATACAGTAACAGGACAGGGAAGCAGTTGCTTTGGTAGTTTTTCTTCATTGTTTCTGCTACCACCTTCATCAGTCACTGTATCTTACAGACTGTTGATAATGTACTCATTGAATACATTTGAAGTTCTCATTGTTTTCAGGATAAGTAAGGGTATGTCATTGTGTTAATAAAACCTTCATGTAACCAAAAGTATTTGATTAAAATGGGTCATCTCAATCTCAACTAGGGTTACTTTCAAGTTTGAGTTTTATTTTGTTTCTTTATGTTTCCTAATTACTAACCAGGTGGTCGGTGTAACAGAAGAAGCTGATAGTGGAAAAAGGAGTGAGATCGCCATTGCTTTGAGATTTCACAGTGCTTCTTTAGTAACGTCCTTATTCATAAGACCTCAAGGGTTTTTTGGCGATTCTTTTGTTTGTTTGCTTGCTTGTTGTTTTTGTTTGTTTGTTTGTTTTTGAGATTGAGTTTTTCTACGTAGCCCTGGCTGTTCTAGAACTCACTGTGGAACTCACTCTGTAGAACAGACTAGCCTTGATCTCAGAGATTGACCTGCTTCTGCCTAAGGAGTGCTGGAATTAAAGGCATGTGCTACCACTGCCTGGCTAAGCAGTTCTTAATAACAGTATGTATATGAGATAAGATATGGCTAGAGTAGCTGTTATTTTGTTAGATATTAATTGCTCTTTTAGCTCACATGAAAAGTCTACAGGGTGCGTACAACAGTCTTTCTGAGGTACCCTGTTCATTTAGCATTTATATTTGTAGTGTGTCCAAATTTGTCTTTGTTTTTTATTTGGTTGAACTTGGAACTTTACTGTTTTGCAAAGACTTGACTTAAACTCTTAGGCTCAGTTGAGCCTCCTACAGTAACCTCAGAGTAAAGGAAAAGTTAGGATTCTTTAGAGTACTGCTTAGAAACACAATGTGTGACAGTTTGCCAGAAATGTGTAAGTGGAATGGCTAAATGATTCAGCACTCCTACTGTTTATTGACTGTACATCCTATGGAAATGAAATCAGCATTAAACCCAGTAAGTAAACCAGCAAAAATGAAAGTATGGCTCTAATATCCATACTTGACCTCTCATGTGCACTCCAGCAGCAGTTACAATATTGATAGATGTTAGTGAATAAGAGTGCACGTGCAGTCTCTAGGAAAAAGTACGGGTGATATGGCCAGTAAGTAAAAACAACTACCCTCAAGACTAAAGACATGAGTTCAAACCTGGGACTCATAAACAGTAGAAGGAGTGAACCTATTCCTACAAGTTGTCATCTGACCTACACATGCAAGCTGTGACACATGTGTGCCCACAGACACAGAAAGAAAATAAGTAAAAATGTACTTTAAAGACATTTTTAAATAAGGAGAACATTGTGTTACGTGTAGTAAGCCAGTCACAGAAAGAAATTACACCATATTCTCACTTTAATGTAGAACTTTAATGAGTCAGGAATACAAAGGTTAACCCTGGTCAGTGGAGTTACAATCAGATTGGAGAAATTTTGGGCAAACTTACAAAGTTTCAAGTAGTTGGGTGATATATTGTGATTGTAGTTATGTAGTTGAAAATTGTTAGTAGATCTTAAGTGTTCTCACCACAAAGTATGCTTGAATTAGTCATTCTACATTGTTTATGTATTGGATCATAAATGTATATGATTTTTATTTGCCACTTATATTAATAGTGTTAAAATATAAGTAAAAATTTAAATACAGTATTATATAATGGTAATTGGGGAGTATTTAGTACACATAAAACTCAGTTTAGTAATATAATTTGATTTGTGTATAAGTTAAACTATTAAATACATATATTAAGACTCTACACTGGTATAAAATTAACAGTTACCTTTCAATTTACCTTTTAAAGTTGATTATTTTAAGAAGATTCTACATAATAAAATGAAAAAGCAGTACAAAACAAATTGAACTGTGTGGCCTCTTGGCTTTGCCCCTGAATCAGTCCTAAAAGTGTGTCATATTTGAGAAGTGTGTTCACAGTATTTTAAGCCACAGTATAACTGTTTTTCAGTATCTCTGTGAGTGTCAGTTTGATGACAATCTTAAATTCAAGAACATAATTAATGAGGAGGATGCTGATACTATGCGTCTCCAGCCAATTGGGCGAGACAAAGATGGCCTCATGTATTGGTACCAGTTGGATCAAGACCACAATGTGAGAATGTACATAGAAGAACAAGATGATCAAGATGGCTCTTCTTGGAAATGCATTGTCAGGTACCTTTATTGGAATCGTTTTATAAACTGCTCTCTTTGATCTGTGAGGCCAAAATGGTCTTTTTCTTAATGGGAATTGCCCAATTTTCTAAGGCTAATCTAGTACTCAGCACATTGTCCACAGTAGGTACTTAATATTTGCCAAATGAATATAAATAGCATTTCCATCCATATGAGACATACACTTTGTACTTAAAGCGTTGTGATCTGAGTATTAATGAATAAGTTACATATGTGGAAGAAAATATTCTTAGATATATATGTATATCAAAGCATTGTTTGGTTCTCTTTTTCCTAACTATTTCAATTTGACCAGTTCAACTGTACAGTTTTTTCTTGAGTTCTGGAGAATATTGTGCCTTTTGTGTTACATTCTTTAAATATTTTGTTTTTACATCTCATTTGTACTGACAGTTATATACCTTGAAATTACTTTGTTTGGCTTTTTAAAAATAGATCAATGATACTGGACCTTTGCAGAAAACTTTTTGTGTTTTTAATTTTCTATCTTGCAATTTCATTATTTATAAATATCTCATTAATAGCCATATTATATAATAATGTTGGAACTATTGATGACACAATAAAATAGGGAAACATTGTCTAATTCTGGCTATAAATAGCCGCTTTGACATCAACTCTTACCTGTTTTTGCCCCATTTTTTATTTTTAGCATATTTTTATTAGTGACTACTAGTTAATTATTAATATTCATTTGATTAGTAAAGTTCAACTTTCTTCCGTTCTCCAAGGATAAGTATGAGCTGAATGGATTCATGGGATGTTATTAGCAGGTATAGTGCCTGCTTCCTTTTGTTGTTGTTTTGGTTTCTCAAGACAGGCTGTCCTAGGGCTGGCTTTGTAGTTCATTCTAGCCTTGAATTCATAGAGGTCCTGTTCCCTCTGCCTCCTGTGTACTGAGACTAAAGACTGGGCCAACAGTGCCTGGCATGGTTCTCTTTTTAGCCAAGTTTCTAAATGAAGGTAAGCAACCTACTCCTGAAATAACATTTTCTCCCTATTGTTCTTTGTGAATACAGGGTTCTCTTCATGACATTCTACTGCCAAGTGTACTGTTGCAACTGAAAATATTTTCTCCTGCTTTGTAGATCATGAAAATGTAACAGAGAAATAATGTTTACTATTGCTAATGTTTACCTTCTTAAAACAAGTTTCCCGTGTGCACTGTTAAGTATGTCTATGATGTGAGGGTTTTTTCTTTTTAAGCCACCTATAGAAACATTACTTCTTTATCTCTAAATTTTTTTCTGTTTCATTTAACTTTTGCATATGTCTCTGTGTAAGTATGCATGTGTGTGAGCACACTGTGTACATGTGAGTTGGCTGGAAGCTGACATAGGGAGCCTTCCTCAGTTGCCCTCCACCTTCTTCCTTGAGGCATTCTCACTTGAAATCAGAGCTCTCTTAATATGGCTAGTTTGACGAGACAGCTGGCTTTAGGGATTCTCTCCTCCTCTGCCTCCTAAGTGCTGGGATTTCAGGTGGGCTGCTATGTGGTTTCACTAGGCAGTTATGTGGTTTCTGGCTCTGCTCTGGTCCTCATATTTTCCTGGCAAGCACTTTACCCACTGAGCCATCTTCCCAGACCTATGTTAGGATAGTAATACCTCCTCTATGGAAGATTATGCTAGGGCCATATTGCACGCTCAGTAAACATTTGCTCTTCTCTGCCTACTCTTTTTTTAATAGAACATGTCTCATTAAACAAATTTATTTTATTATTTGGTTGTGTGTGTCACATGCATGTGACGTGGCTTACATGTGGAAGTCAGAGGATAACTTTGGGAAATTGGTTCTCTCTTTCCACTTTTATGTAGATTCTAGGGATTGAACTGGGTCCTCCGAGTTGGTTGTGTTGTATAGAGCCACACCACAAACCCATGCTTCCTACCTCTTACATTTTGCTTTTATAAACTTTTAACTTCAAACACTGAAATTTTTTATCTTTTTTAAAAAAAGTATTTACCAACAGATGGTTAAAATTCCCAGTGTTTCTCACCCCTTTTCAGCCATGACTGGCTTTATTTCTAGTTGCTTCTGGCTTCAAAAAACAAGAACAAGCTGCTGGAATTATAGCAGTTCAGAGTGTTTCTTTAGATATATAAAACCTTGAGTTCAGTCTTCAGTGTTACGTAAACAAACCTAGGGGCATATTCCTGTAACCCTAGGTGGAAGCTGGAAGATCAGAAATTCAAGGTTATTTGGCTACACAGTGAATTTAAAGCCAGCCCAGACTGTAGGAAATCAAACAGAACCAAAACAACAAAACCCAGAACTTAACAGATTCCCTTCTCAGGTGCTAATTATCTATTTCTGATGAGCATTAAATATTAAATGATGTGTCTGCAGTTGGTGTTTAGAACCCAGTTCTCATAGAAATGCCTAAGCAGTTTTTTCATGTTAGCAGTAGGGATTTATTTAGTGAAGGTAGCAGGCTGCTTTTAGCATTTATGATTTTTTTTTTTTTTTTTTTGGTGGTGGTTGTGTTTGGAGACTGTCTCTCACTATATATTTCTGGCTAGTCATGAACTCAGAGATTGTCTGCCTCTGCCTCTTGATAAGACTCAGAAGGCATGTACCACCAGGCTCTGCGTGTGTTACTCTTGATCAGTGTGCTCAGGAACTCTGACCACAGAAATGTGTGAGACCATGCAGAAACATTTGAGTTCACTGACTGATATCCACTAACCTACTTTTTAAACATGTGGTGAACACATGTTCCTTTACTTCATTAGTTAGTTTATATTGCATACAGACTTGTACAGTGAGAAGTTCGAGGTATGAGGGTGGTGAGTAGTTTAGATAGCATCCCTGGCTGGGTCCTGGGCTCCTATGAAGTCCCTTGCTTTGTTAAGACTAGTCCTAGTCGTATAGTGTATGTTTTCTGAATAGCTTTAGCTTTCTTCAGATTTCTTATTGCAAGTATTCATGCTTATGAGACGCTTGTGACATGGTATTTTAACTAGCTTCTAACTGAATGACTCACTGGATGGAATTGCTACTGGTACATGTTGTGAACTGTCTTTTCCAATAAGACTTTCATTTTGTGAATGTTAAATTTAAAAAGTGTATTTTGGCTTCCTCAAGAAGATACCACTTCGGCTACATGGTAGCACACACTTTCAATCTCAGCAGAGACTGGCAGCTCTTTGTGAGTTTGAATCCTGCCTGATTTACTTAGTGAGAGTACAAGAACATCCAGGCTGTATAGAAAGTCCCTATCTCAAGACAAACAAAAGAAATGACTTGATCTCGAGACACGCTTAATTAGTAGAGTGCTTGCCTAACAAGTGGGAGGCCATGGATTTGATACCCAGCACATTCTCCCTAAAAATGGTATTACTGGGTTGGGGTGGGGATATAGTTTAGAGAAGGATACTTGCATAGTATTATAAAGCCTGCAGTTTCATCACCACTAACAGTACATACTTATCTCATGATATGTATACTTAACATATATTTGGTTCACAAAATAGTGTGAGGTATAATCTCACTTGATCCTGATGAGGTCATACAGAGAATATAGTTAAATTCGGATCCCAAACATGAAAAGAAAAATGTTTAGTACAATAAACTCCTTATGGGAGGAACACTAATTGACCAGGAATAGAGTTGATATAGAATAATTTAAGGAGACATCTATGTTTAAACATATAAAGAATTAGTTTGGGCTGGAGAGATGGCTCAGTGGTTAAAAACATTGACTGCTCTTCCAGAGGTTCTGAGTTCAATTCTTAGCCACCACATGGTGGCTCACAACCATTTGTAATAGGATCTCATGCCCTCTTCTGGTGTGTCTGAAACAGTGACAGTGTATTCACACACATAAATTAAATAAATAAAATCTTTAAAAATAAACTTTAAAAAAAGAATTAATTTGGGGAAGATGTGTGATGGGATTAAAAGGGCTAAGATACATGTTGTGATACACAACTGAGTTCCAAAGAAACAAGGTCATTTACTTTTATATTACACAGAAATGGTTGTTTTCTGGCTCCTAGATGTTATCAAGGTATTTTTGTACTAAACCTGGCTTATGTAAAGTGAGTTTTAAAAGTGGGATTAATCTTCATAGAAATTCTGGTGATGAGGAAAAACAAGTACTACAAATAGAAGTTTGGCTTTTTGCTTTCTAGGCTACACTTAGGGCTTTTTGTTTTTTTGTTTGTTTTCTTCCTTAACTAGAGAGTACTAGTTTTTACTAAGAAAATGAACAGGCAAGTTTCTTTTACTTGAAACAGATTCTTTAAAACAATACTTTGTTGTTATTTTTAGTAACGTTCTTATTCTTCGTGATTGGCCACAGTTGAATGGAACATGTTTCTGCATCATCTTGAGCAGATGCTTAATATAACAAAAATTATCTAGTCTTCAGAATTCTGTTTTTTTAAAAACTAATAGTAACTGAGCCTTGTAATGACTAATAAGTCTAGAGACATAACTGGGCATTGACAATTCAAAATGCCATAATTACTAACTAAAGTAATTTTCTAATACTGAAAATCCACCATAAGTAATAATTTTGTGTATTTATCAGCTACTGACAACATCAATGTATTACCACAGTTTTACAACTTCTGTTGGGCTAGACATGACAGGATAGCATCAAGTAAGGATGTTATCGGAGCCTGGAGGCTCAGAATCCCTAGAGCAAACAGGCTAGCTACAGTAGCCCTCTCAGTGAGCTTTGGGTTTAATTGAGAGACTCTGCCTTAATATTTACAGTGGGAACGAAGGATGATGCAAGATGTCAACTTTGTCTTCAAACTGCATGCACCCATGCTCCATTTGTGCCACACATGTGAACATGCAAAGTCATGCATGTACGCCTCATACTCATCTTATAGAAAACAAAGCCAAGCATGTACTGTTGTTTATACACTATTTACATTTATTGTAGAATTCGTGTAACTATGAGGCACCTTAGAAGCAGTTAATGAATACATATGCACATATTCCACATTGAAAATCATTTTTATATACTAAAGGTAAAAGAACTAAGGTTAAATTTTATTGAGTTCAGTTTGTTAGCATTTGGACATTCTCCTATAGAAAGTGGCGGTTTTATGTGGTTTAACTAAGTATAAATAACAAATTTCAGCAATGGAACTTGTTCCTGTTAGTTTTAAACCAGAGGAGTATTTGTTACAGTTATTTCATCACTTGTTTAGGCCTCAGAAAGGGAGGACAAAGGCACATAAAGTACTTTTTTATAATTGATCAAGTAATGTGAAATACTACTGTTTACCATAGTATAACCTCTTTATGAAAGAACTATAAAATATATTGACAAAAGTATTAATACTAACTCATCATGAGGGAGGGGTTGTAGCACACAGATCTGAAGCAGACAAGACTCAATCAGGTGCTTTCTTAAGTCAGAGGGATACTATAGAAAATATTTACATTATAATTCTAGTAAGGAAAAAACACCTGGTATAGACAGGTGATTACTTCATTAAGTTACATACATATGGCTAATATTAACATAAACAATGTCCAGCATTATGAGAGAATTCCCAGTGAAAACCAGAGTTAGGTATGACTTTATCCCCATAGATATTTTACAAATTAATAATTTGTAACAGATTTAATTATTTCCACTAAAGTAACTAGGTGACTATTACTCAGAAATGCAGATATTAACAAGTTTATGAACCAACGAGAACTTATATCTTGCCTTCTAGAAATAAAAATACTGCCACCAGTTTGACTAACCATTTGGTGATGTCTTTAAATGTTAATAAACTATCACAACATCAGTTTCACCCGTTTGTACTTCCTGTAAAGACAGAGAGGCTTGTTTGTATGAGCATTTTCATCTCATCTTGATCTTTCATTTGCTTTTACATTTTAAAGCAGTGTCTCACTCTGTATCTGAAGCTGGCCTAATCCACTATGCAGTTCAGGCCTAGCTTCAATTATGGCCGTCTTCCTGTGACTACTGTCATACTTGGTATAGCATCATTTTTCCTGACAGTACTAATGCAGTACATTACTAGTAAGCAGCAAAAAGAAATGATCTCACATGATATGAATTTGTCTTAAAAATCCTTAGTTGTAAAATAAGCCAAACAGACATACTGTTTGACTGTATTTGTTTCAAGCATAGGTATTAACAAGATTAATAAATTATGGTTATAATAATCAACACTCTGATAGCAGCCAGGCGTGGTAACATACACTTGCAGTTTCAGTACCCAGGAAGCTGGGCAGGAGGATCTTAAGTTTTAGGCCAGCCTGGACTACTTAGTAAGTTCTGGGCTAGCTTGGTTTACATAGTGAGACCCTGTCTCGAGAACAAAAGCACCGTATTTCTTCTTACTGTGGTAGAGGAGTTTCTGTGTGTTAAGAGTGTGGCTATAGGTCTGTCTTCCATCCTGTTCCCCTGGCTCATGGTTTCCACTTGGTCCTCAGTGAGTGACACTACTTTTGGAAAGTTATGGAATCTTTAAGAGATGGAGAACCTAGCCTGAGGAAGTGAGTCAGTGGGGATGGTCCCTGAGGTTTGGTAGCCTGGCCCCCAATTCCCTGCCTATTCTCTGCTTCCTGATTGCCCTTTGCACCACCATCCCTTCCAGCCATGATGGGCTGTATCCTTCAAACTAAATCTAGAGTAACCCTTTCTTTTGCTGTATTTTGTCAGATAGTTGTTCACAGCAACAAGAAGAATTACTAACACAATGAGTGTCTTGTGCAGAGTAACTGCTCAGTGAGTTCATTTTAACCCTGGCATGCTGGAAAAGCCTGTAATCCCAGCATTTCTGAGGCTGGGGTAGGAGATTTAAGGCTAGCCTGCACTCAAAGAAGATATGATGTCAAAACAATAAAATTTTACAAGTAAACAAGAGCATGTTAACTTCACAGCGTATGAATTGTATCTCTAAAAATACTTTTAAATTGATTGTGGTTTTGATAGTCATTTACAGAAATTTAAATTCTGAATAGTGAGTAAAATTTTTACATATCTTTATAGACCTGTGCCAGGACGTCTTAAAATTTTTTGTTTTATTTTTTAAATTATATTGTATGTGTGTGTTGTGGGTTATCCATGTATGAATGCAGGTTTTCAGAGTCCAGAAGAGGGTGCTGGATCCCCTGGGACTAGAATTACAGGTTATTGTGAGCTGCCTGATGTGGGACTGGGAACTGAACTCAAGTGTTCCACAAGGGCAGTGGGTGCTCTTAACCACTGAGCCATCTCTTAAAACTGTCAGGACATTAGCCATGCTGCTAATAAAATAATGCTTAAGAAGGCGAGCCCCAAGCAGGGTGTCTTAGGGTTGACTGCTGTGAACAGACACCATGACCAAGGCAACTCTTACAAGGACATTTAATTGGGGCTGGCTTACAAGTTCAGAGGTGAATGTCTTCTTATTTTGTTCAGTTTGTTTTATTTTGAGAAAGTGTTTGCTATGCAGCCTAGGCTGTCCTTGGGTGTGCTCTGCCTAACTCAGCCTCCTGAGTGCTGGGAGTTTAGATATGCACTACTATGCCTTTGTGTTGGGGTTGCATTAAAGCTTGCTGATTTGTGCTATCTTAATAATATTGTTGAAGTTATTAACATGCCTCCATTTCCTTGGCTTCAATAAGACAGTTGTTACTCTCAGTTTTCAGTTTTTGCTACCTCAGTAACATGTAGTTGATATGTAAGAGACAATAATGTTGCTGAACCTTAAATCATAATGAAAATATAAGATATCTGCTATATTTATATTATGTGTTATTCTATTCTAAGGCAGGGTTCTCATTTTGTGGAAAAAAGATACAGGATCATAAATGCTAAAAAATATAGGTGAGAGATGTAAGGGAGAATATCCAAGGAAGAGTATCTGAAAGGTTATTCCTGCAGTTTGCCTGCATTTTTTACCTTTGGCCTGCCTGTGGTGTTAGTATTCTGTCTGAACTCCACCTCCACAGTTAACCTGGCAACAGCCAGGTAGGCCTGCCCACTATAAAAGGGGCTGCTTGCCCCCTCCTCTCTTTCTTGCTCTCTTGTTCTCTTACCCTCTTGCCTCTAGCTTCCCTCTGTCCCCTTCGCCCCTCCCCCTTTCCTCCCTCCACGTGAT
>NW_021604648.1:3838871-3855887 GCF_004785775.1 Grammomys surdaster | reverse complement strand
CCTCCCCCCTCCCTCCCAGCTCCCCTCCCCATGCCCTGAATAAACTCTATTTTATGCTATACCGTCATGTGGCTGGTCCCTCAGGAATAAGAGATGCTTCAACATGGGCCAGCTGAGACATCCCCTTCCCCCATACCTCTCCACACACCCACAAAACATATTCTCTTTATCTCTTTACCTTTTTATAAACACATCGGGTGGTATTGTTCCTGAAGGTTTAGCTCTTACCACTAACTCACACTCTGAAGAACTATTAGGCTCTCAGAAGGAATATTACATAATACAATAATTAAGATAATGTGTCCCATTTCTCCAAAGCCTAGATTATTTAAGATACATATAGGGAGTTAGAATCTGGTAAAGTTGGAAAGTTAGTTGGCCCTAAACTAAGTTTCTAATGTTTTCTACCAACATAATGCAGTACAACCCCTACTGGCTTACAAATGAATGTGAAGACCTCCGCAGAGGGGAGACCCTCACTCAAGTCTCAGAAAGTCGCGACCACCCAGTAATCTGCTCAAGACACCATGTACCCGAGCAATAGCGAGGTTTATTAGGGCGTGACAGCTAGCTGCCGGTCATTTCGTATGCCCACGCAGGAGCTGAATTGACCCCGACTGCCAGTTTGAGAGGGGTTTTTAAGGGGAAAAACCACAAACCAAGGAATGGGGAGGGGGCTCATGGTTGTTAAGGTGGCATAACATAAAAATAGCGGAACATTCCAAAGGAACCCAACCTACGTGAGTCAAGGTCAGGTGAAAACTCGCTGCACGCTTATCTTTCTCAAGAATGTGGTCCTGCCCTGTCATTGTGGCCTTGCCCTGTCACTGCGGTTCTCAGCTTGGTTCCCAGCTTGGTTCCACCTAGTTCACTTGCATTCTTTCCTTTCTCTTTGCAGATAGGCCAGTTCCAGTAATGGTGACTGGTCTTTCCACATTCCTAACTTGATTCATGGCTCAGTTTCTCCATGTCTTTATAAAGAAAGCCTAAAGAATATTTTATATGTCTAAAAAGGATTCTATATACCCAGTATCTATAATTTTTCACTCTACAAATGAGACTCAGGTTATGGCTATTTTATTTGACCTTGACAATTACTGGGGGATAACCCCTAATCTACTTTTCTAAGTGGAGTCTTGGCTATCTCCCCAGCAGCGTACCCCAGATACTTGCTGTTTCTCCTGGCCATGTGCTCGTGGTCCATCCCCCTTATGGTGGCTTTCTCTTCTCCTCTTGTCCTTCCTCCTCCTCTGTCCTCTCCCCTTAGCCAGGTAACTCATAACAAAGGAAGGAATTGTTTTAGCTCATTCTTTCAGAAGTCACCTCCAGTCCTTCCTAGTCAGTTCTACTGTGTCTGGGCCTGTGATGAGAGAGCATCATGGTGGGGTAAGCATGTGGCAGAGGCTGTTTACCTCACTCAGGACTGCATGTAGAGGAAGAGGATGCAGGAAAGTGCCAGAGCAAGATACAGCCCTCTCAGTGACCTACTCTAATGACCTACCACCTTCTTAATTATTCCTAATAGTGCCATTGTAGTATTATTTTAAGTAGAAATTAACCCAGTAGTTAGGTCCTAACCAAATGCCCAACAACTATTAGGCCCCAATACTTAGATCTGTAGAACTAATTATTTCAACCACTGTCCAGCAGAATATCTTCGTGTCACTAATGGACTCATTTCTAGATCCCTTGCTTGAGATTATCCTTCTCATAAAGAAAATCCAGCCATATAGACAGCACATGCTAGCATATGTGACACCAAGACAGAATGATTAGAAGATTGAGATCAACCTGAGCTATACAGTGAAACCCTAATTCAAAAATATATTTAAACTGGAACAATCTGTTTAATGGCCTTTTGCCTTTGTTGTTGCTGCTGCTGCTATTGTTTTTGTTGCTGTTGTTGTCAGCCTAGTCTTTAATGGCTGGCCATCCCTCCAGCCCAACAGTGGCCTATTAATCACAGAACAGCACCACAGGTAGGGACTGAAACATGACATTGATTGCTGTTAAGCAGCTGAAATCAGTAATCTCGAGCTCCTCCTCCACTCCCCAGTTTCCCTGAACACATCTTATCCCTGTAGTGATTATTTCAACTACTTATGTGTGAACAACTATAAGAAAACAGTTACTTACTGGTAGCATATAAACAAGAATAATGTTGACTCCAAACAGCTGTAGATTGTCCATATGGTTGGTGGAGACAGCAATACCTTTTCTTCTTGCCAGCACAATATCACTGTCTTTACTTAACACAATAAATTATTGAAAATGTGTGTGACATTATCTACAGACTGTATCTATAGACTAGACATGAACAGAGTCTGAGCAAGTGGCAGAGTGGATAAATGCTTCCTCCCTAGGTGTGAAGATTTGAGTTGCGATTCCAGCATCCATGCAGAAGCTAGCATGGGAACAGATAGATAAATCCTGGACTTATATAAAAAGAGATAGTGTGCAAGGAGATTAAGGAAGACCCCTGACATACCACACACGGGCATTTGAATTATTACGAGAACCACAATACGTAAATACATAAGTAGTGGTCACCCTTTGACTTGTTCAATGTTGTTCCTACCCTTGTTTCTATCCAAAGTGCTTTGCATTGCCATTTTATTCAATAAGGAAAATAAAATTTCTGTTTGATGGATGGTATATTTTAATGTGTGTTTTTCTTAAGTACTTAGTTTTAGACTCTAGGTTTTGTTAGGACTGCTCCTAGGCAGTTGATGTTCTTTACTGTGGTATTCCCCTCTTATTTTAATTTCTAGTAGGTGCTGTTCACAAAGTTTTCTAGACTCAGAAAGATTTTTATGTTGTCTTATTTTTTCCCTTGTTTAGAAATCGAAACGAGTTGGCTGAGACTCTTGCACTCCTGAAAGCACAAATTGATCCTGTACTATTGAAAAACTCTAGCCAACAGGAAGACTCTTCCCGGGAAAGTCCCACCCTAGAGGATGAGGAGACTAAAAAAGACGAAGAAACAACTAAACAAGGTTTTTTTGTGTGTTTTCTTTTGCTTTGTTTTGTAATCTCTTCTATTTTCTACTCCTCCACCCAACTACGTAATCCTGAATTTTATCTCAATTTGAAAAATTGAGAGCCTTCCTATAAAAGACTATTTCAAAAGGAAAAAAAAGAAGTAAAAAATGTTTGTTCTTTCTGACATTTTAAAAAGAATAAATCAAATATGTTCAGGTTATTAATGTAGTGTCTTAGCAATTTAAGAATCTTGTTAGGCATGATGCCAGTCACCTATGCTCTCAACAGTTGGGAGGCAGAGGCAGGATGTGCTGAGTTCTAGGCCAGCCTGACCAAACCAAAGCCATAACAATCCTAAGATGTTTGTTGAACTTGTCAGTTGGAGTACAGAAAGATAGATCACAGATTTGACATCTTTAAACATTTTTAGGTTTGTAGGGTCTGTGGCATTCAGTGCATTTATCTACATTGTTCTCCCCACTAAATATGTGAACATGTTAAACACTAAGTATATTTTCCAGCTGCAGCTCTGGAATCTGCTTTCTGTCTTTAGGAATTCAATTACTAAGAACCTCATATCAGAAGAATCAAAAAATACTTTCCCCTTATTTCATTTAGTGTACTGTTTTCAAGTATCCATATTAGTACAATTGTGATGGTTTCCTTCCTCTTTAAGAATGAATAATAGGTCAGACGGTGGTAGCACATGCCTTTAATCCCGGTACTCAGGAAGCAGAAGCAGGCAAATCTATGAGTTCTGAGTTTGAGGCCAGCCTAGTCTATAGAGCATCCAGTGTAGCTAAGGCTACACAGAAAAAACCTGACTCAAAAACAAGCAAGCAAACAAACAGACTGAAAATAGTCCACTGTGTAGGCACCACTTTTTATCTGTCCATTTGTGTTACATTCTCCTTAAGGCTGTTGACTAACCCTGCTGGGAACCTACTAATACAGATACTTCTTTGAATTCATACTTATACTATACAGCCAGGAGTGAAATTGCTAAATCTTAGGATAATACTGTTTAAATTTTGGAGGCTTTACCATATTTGTATTTTCGGTTTTTATCTTAAAGACATGGTCTCACTGTGTAGCTCTGGCTTAGAACTCACTCTGTAGTCCAAGCTGATCTCAGAGATCTCTCTGCCTCTGGCTCCCAAGTGCTGGGATTAAAGGTGTGTGCCACCATTCTTGGCAGCTGCCATTTTTAAAACCAGAGTTGATCATTCATTTTTGTTGCATTAATTCTTAAGGCTATGACAGATATAAGTATTAAGCTTGTTTTCATTGAGTTTACTAGTTTTTTACCTCACAAGATGAAATCTTTACCTTTCTGATGGAAAAAAAAACAAAAGCAAAAAACCCAAAGCCAAAACAAAACAAAAGCACTGACTTGTGGAAAAGATACCAGCTATTATCTAATGCACGTTCATGGTATTCGTGCATGTCTGAGCACATGGATGGGGGGGGGGGTGCAGATCAGCCTCAGGCTGCATTCCCAAGGAGCCATTTACCTTGTTTTCTTAAGAAAGCATGTTATAGCCGGGCGGTGGTGGCACACGCCTTTAATCCCAGCACTTGGGATGCAGAGGCAGGCGGATTTCTGAGTTCGAGAGTTCGAGGCTAGCCTGGTCTACAGAGTGAGTTCCAGGACAGCCAGGGCTACACAGAGAAACCCTGTCTCGAAAAAGCAAAAAAAAAAAAAAAAGAAAGCATGTTACACTGGGACCTTGATTAATCTACAATAGCAGACAGAAGAGCCCTAGGAATTCTCCTCTCCGGCACTTAGATTACAGACACAGCTGCCACATCTGACTTGTTTGTTTCTTGTATTTTTTCTGTTTTCTTTTGTGTTTTTTTTTTTTAAATTTTTGAACAAAGAGAACAAATGTTTTATTTGTTTCTCACGGTGTTGCAAAGCCAGTGCTTCAAGGTGGGAAAACAACAGCCAACACAGCACATGGTGAAACAAAGACAGTACTCTCCTGCATCTGACACTGTACGACACCTCCCTGCATTCCTAGGCATTTCCAGTGAGAAGACACTAAGTCTCTGACCAAAATCCAGTGGTGGATATGGGCAAGTTACAAAATTATCTAATGTATACCACTATTATCCTGAATTTTGAAATTCTTATAACCAGTAGGTAGGGTCTCACCATGTAACTGTGGCTGGTCTGGAAATTGTTATGTAGACCGACCTTGAACTAACATCTGCCTGTTGAGTGCTGGGATTAAATGGTGGTCCATCACCAAACCCAGCTTCATAACCACTTTTTACTGTAGATGATCTTAAGATTTCTAAGCACCACAGCTTAACCCCTAGTCTTAGTATGGTGATTATCAAAAATCTGTATACTGTGTTTATCTGCATCCATTAGGAAATTGAGGGTGGGTCTTTAGCATTGTCAAGAATAGTTTCTTTCCGTCAGTATTACAAAGTTATTTCAAGTCCTCTTTTCTCTACTAGTTTAAGACAAGCATGCTGGAGCAGGTCATGCCCAGTTTTATCTGGAAGTGGAGGGGTGCCATGGTTACTCCACAGTGGACTTCACATATTTCTCATATGCTTCTTCACTCATTAATTCATCCAGCTCAGAAGGGTCACTCAGTGTCATCTTGATGAGCCAACCATCTTCATAACAGGATTTGTTGACAAGTTTTCTGCAAGTGTTTCATTGACTTCAGTTATCTCTTCTGACAGAGAAGAGTAGGGGTCACTGGCAGCCTTCAAAGCACCAAACTCCTTTGTCCCAACTTCAGCAGACTACAGTAAACAGCATCTCCCAAAGCTTCCTGTGCAAAATTGATGATTCCAACTATTTCAGTACCATCCTCTGTTGTTACCCATGTTACTCTGTGAATTACGCACAGACAGCAAAGCAGATCTGGTATGCAGCGAGCTGATGACCACTGTGCTTGACGCCCAGGGCTGTGGCGGGCAGGAGGCCAGGGCGGTGTGCAGGCTGCAGGCCATAGCCCGCACACTCCTCACCATATGATCTGAGGTCCCAAGGGTAACTGCGTTCCTTTTTTTTTTTTTTTTCTTTTTTAATGTAGGTTTTAGAGAACAGACTTGGGTTTGCGTTCTGAACTGAGGTATCTTCCCAGCTAAGCTGACATCTTTAGTTAATATTTTTTATTTTTAATTATAGGAAGGAATTTGCCTCCCCTGTCATGTTTTCTTCCACTGGAAGCTTTTATTTTTTTGTTTTTCATTAAGTTCTTTATTCACTCTGATACTTTAAAGAAACTACCCATAAAGTAATACCTACATGTAGGAAGTGTTGTTTGAAAACAATTAAGCCTCTTTATATTGAAACAGTATTTCTGCTTGTTAAAATATTTCCTCAATTAAATCCTAGTTATTATGCTCCTTTGACTATTGTTCATATGATTTCAAATATTGGCGGTGGTTTTACTTGTAAGCTACCTTTTCATATATAACAAACATTTGGGTTGCTTTGGTAAGGTACAATAATTTTAATGTACACCCTGTATTCTAGAGAGGTTTTGTCATTTCTTTTCTATTTTTCCTTTATTTGCTATGCTTCTTTGAGTAGCATTCTCTAAGGATTAGTTCTGGCATAAAGTGTAGTACTATTTGTTCTTTCAGTTGTTCAGTTTGGTCATTCATTCTTTCTATGTGTTTGCTTATTTCCTCCTACGATAAGAAAGTCAAAGGGGCCAAATATGGTGGTTCATACCTTGATCCCAGCACCTGAGAGGCAGAGGCAGAGGCAGGTGGGTCTTGGTGAGTTGGAGGCCAGCCAGGACTACATATTGACTGAAAAAAAAGAAAAAAAAAAAACCCAAAAGACTAAAAAGTAAAGTAAATTAAATAAAGGAGTTGGAAGTATAACTCAGTGGTTATGGACTGAAAACAGTGGCTTACAGCCATCTATAACTCCAGTTCCAGGATATCTAGTACCGTTTTCTGAGAGCACCAGACTTGTTACATGGTACATAGATATATGTCTGCAGACAAATCACTCATACACATAAAAGATAAAATAAAAAGTAAAAACTATACAGAATATGAAATGGACAAAACATTTTGTTTTCTTTTCTTTTTTCTTTTTTTCTTTTTTTTTTTTTTTTTTTTTCTTTTTTTTTTTTTTTTTTGTCTGTGTAGTTTTAGCTGTCCTGGAACCCACTCTGTAGACCAGGCTGGCCTTGAACTCAGAAATCTACCTGCCTCTGCCTCCTGAGTTCTGAGATTAAAGGTGTCTGCCTCTGCTAGTGCCAGTACCACCACCACATTGCAAAATAGACGTTTAAGAGGCAGTTAAAAGGAGCTGTGAGTCTTTAGATTCGATTTTTTAGACTTGATGGTGTTGCAGAGGACCTGGATTTGGTTACCAACACTTACATGGTGGCTCATGATTAATTGTCTGCCATCTAGCTGTAGTGGGTCTAATGCCCTCTTCTGGTTTAGGCACGTAGCATACTTGTGGTACACTTTCATACATGATGGCAAAATACTCATACACACAAAGTAATGTTTTCTTAATTTGATTTTCTAGCATTTCCTTATGGTTAAGTAGTTCTGGTCCTAGAGATGGCCAAGTGATTAAGAGCATGTGTTGGTGTTGCAGAGGACCTTTGTAGGTTCCCAACACTCATGTTAGGTAGCTCACAACCACCTGTAAGTCCAGCATCAGGGGGTCCAATGCCTCTGGTATCTGCCAGCACTTGTATTCATAAGCATACACTTCGTACACCCTGCCCCCTTCCCCCAAGATTAAAAAATTAAAATTTAAAAGTTACTATTCTCGGGAGAATGACATGTGTGCCACATTGTGAATGTGGAGGTGAAAGGACAACTTTGAGGGGTTGGTTCTCTCTACCTTTACACAAGTTCTGAGACTTTGGGATTCAGGTCATCAGGCCTGCACAGCAAATGCTTTTACCTGCTGAGCCATCTTTCTGGGCCTCTTGACACTAATTTAGATGGACAGTTCATTGTGTAGTTTAAAAGTCACCACAAATTATTTCTTGAGTATTTTTTTTATCCTGTGGGTGTGTACATGCACAAGTGACCGTCTGCCATGTGTTCATGAGCACTTTTACCCACTAAGCCATCTTGTTGACATTCCTCAGCAAAGTATAACTTTCTAGTATATTATTCAAAACCTCCTATGTGAGGCCTCAGAATAGAAGGGAAAAAGCAGCCTACAGGAGCACTTCTGGAACTAATCCTGGCTCACTGTCCCCTTGACAGCAGTTGGTGGGGACGATATTGACTGTAGTTGGTGATGCCTTTTTTGAGAAGAACCTGTGTGGTGCTGCTGCGCTTGTCAGAGGTCTGTGTGCAGAGGAACAGGGCTTGTGGATGCTGTTTGCTTCTTACTCCTAACTCGTATGCCAAAGCCTTTCATGCAGCTGTTTCCCAGGCTTCCTGGTACAAAAAGGAAACAGGCTGTGATGGACGACTTCTCAGTGAGAGAGAGAGAGAGTGAATGAGGAGCAGGACACTGGGGTTCTGTGCTCTTCTTTTTCCTGCCATCCTGAGCAGAGCTCAGTGGAGAGTATCTGCCTCGCATACATGTGCCAAGCATACACGTGGCTCCAGGTTCAGCCTCTCACACTGCAAAAACAAAGACAAAATCAAAGGAACTCTTTTTGTGTCCCTTAATCTGACAATAAAATGTTTATTTTTAAAGGCTTCTTCCTTTCTTTCTTTCTCTCTTTTCTGAAATGAGGTCTCTCACTAGAGTATCCAAGCTGGTCTTAACTCTTGGATTCAGAGGATACTTGAGAAGATGGTTTTTATTCCTTCATTTATTAAATACTGGGCATCTTCTATATATGAATTATAATTGCAGACAAGGAAGTTCAGTAAACAAAGCAGTCTGAAAATAGTTGTTTCTATGAATCTTACACTATAATGGATAAAATAACTAACCTGTGTGCCATTTACTTGAGCCTATTTCTAAAATAATTTGTATATGTTAAATTGCCTAATCTTTATTTAGATAAATACGTTTTCAGGAACCCAAGTGTTTTTCAGAAACTGCAGATAATGCTGAAACTTACATTTATGTTAAAGTTTTTCCATACAGATAAATTTTAATTTATAAATGTGTCTGGATATATAGTGAAAAGAGATTAAAAAATAATAAGGTAGATCACTTAAACAGTAAACTGTAGTAAGCTGTGTGAATATGATCTGTCACTTGCTCACTCCCACTCCTGGACCAGCTTTTCTCCTTTAGGATTGTAGTTGAATGAGAACAGAAGTAAACAGAAAGTAAAACCATAGATAAGGGGAGCCTTATATAATTGAAATGATATAATTACTTCATTTTTTTTCTGATCAGGGAAGTAAGACAAAGACTGCATTAAGTATCTTTCCTTAAGTTACATAGTCTGTTATTGTACAACTCAGTATTCTGGCTGAAACTCTGTGTGTCTCTGTGTGTGTATCTGTCCAGAGGTCAGTGTTGTTTCTCTGCTTAATTTCTGAAATACAGTCTCTCATTGAACCTGGAGCCCTCTGATTGAGCTGTAATGGCTGACCAGTAAGCACCAGTGACTCTCTTGTCTCTGCCTTTCCAGCTTTGGGTTAGAGGCAGACAAGATAGTGCCCAGGTTTTCCATGGCTGTTGGACATCAGGCTCAAGACTGATGGTTGAATACTCATGCTCGAGTACTTTACCAACTGAGCCATCTCTCCCCAGCCCTCCTCTGCCCGTTCACACTGTACTCTTGTGTTACTTAAGGGGTAGCTGAGCCTTCAAAATGTTACCTCTTATACTGTCCTCTCAGATGTGGTGACCATAATCTGTCCCAAGGTGAAACTAAAGACATGTAATTCCAGTTGGTCACTTTATCACTCTTGGATATTAGCAAACATTGCTGGTGGACTTGGTAAAAATATGAACAGTCTTCATCAATGTGTGATGTAGTTACAGTCATAAGACAAATGGGACAAAATTTTAAAACTATAATTGAAATTTGGAAATCAGGCAAAAATGAAGAGATGATATGTACACACTGGCAAGAATTTTAAAGCCATTATAATTCAAATAGATCTTTTAATCAGTCATACAAATGGCTGTACTTTAGACTTAACCTCAGCAAGATGATTCTTTCATTTCTGTGTAGTGGGTGCTAAGGAGAAGCACATTACTGCAAACTTCTGCACAGATCTGAAACTGACAGAAAATGGCCTTGAAAAGGTACTGCAACTGAATATTTAGGTAATTAGAATTGCATTTGACAAATTGTAAATTTTCTCACGAGTGTTATCCACAAACTCCCAATCAGCCCCACTCTGCCTCTTCAGTTATCTCCTGCTATGGCCCTCTGTGTTCATATTACTTAGAACTTTAAGTTTTCCCATCTGCCCTGCCTTGTCCTTGGCTTTTACCTTATGGGTCTCTCTGTCAGATGCTGTTCCCTTCCACCTGCTGTAAGCGGGCTGACTGTTCTCTGAAGCAAACCCTCTGGATCCCTTGTCCTCAATTTGTCTAGACGACTTGATATTTTATGCCACTCATATTAAAGCCTTTCACAGCACATGCTTATAGCTGCCAGATGGTTGAGTTTTTATTTCCAAACTATGGCTGACATTCAAGTGAAGGTTCTGCCCCTGTTAAGGTTGTTGAGAGTTCAGTGTATGCTTTTAGATGTTATACTTCTAGGAAGTTACAGTGCTTATAAAGAACATGAAACATTTAATGCCCGTCTTATCCTCTGTTAGTTGTCTTAGGGTTTCCAGTGCTGTGAAGAGACACCGTGACCAGGATAACTCTTATAAAGGGCAACATTTAATTGGGGCTGGATTACAATTTTAGAGGTTTAGTCCATTATCATCATGGCAGGAAGCATGGCAGTGTGCAGGCAGACATGGTGCTGGAGAAGGAGCTGAGTGTTCTACATCTTCATCTGAAGGCAGCTAGGAGACAGTCATCCATACTGGTCTAAACCTGAATATGGGAGGAGACATCAAAGCCCACCCCCACAGTGACACACTTCTAATAGTACCACTCGCCGTGGGCCAAACATTCAAACCACCACAGTTATATACTGCTTTCTAATTTTGAAGGAACAAAAAAATTGAAAGAGTAACTTGTGAGAAAAAATAAAATTGAGATGAACTCAACTAACTTCTAAGTATAGCTTTACTCCTACTTACTAAAAAGGACTTGTTAATTTCTATGTCGTATGCTTCTGCCCCGTGTACGTAGATGAATAAGTGTTACTTGACAGTCTCTCGTACAAATGAACCTGTAGATTGGTAGTTCTCAGACCTGATTTAGTCTACAAATATATCTTTAATTTGTATTTGGTTTAAAAGGCCTAGATAAACACCCATTTTAAAAGTGTACACTTACTAGTTTTTCATATAGTCACCATATAGGAAACCATAACCATTAATTCTAGAACATTTTCATCAATCCTGAAGGAAACTGGAGTCATTTACTAGCTGTTCACTATCTCTCTTCTTTGTCCTTGGAACTGATAATGTCCTTTCTCTGTAGAAATTTGTCTCTTTAGGACATTTTATATGAATGAAATAAGTGTTAAGAGTATACTTTTGTATTTGAGTTCTTTCACTTAACATGTTTTCATGTTTTACCCACATGTTCTTTTTCAATGTGTCCTTCTGAAGGATGTCCCTTGTGGTACATTTTTTTGTCCATTCTTCACTTGGACATAAGCATTATTTTTACGCTATAGCTCTGTGAATAATGTCCATAAAAACATTCATGTATGTTTTTGTGGGCACCTGTGATTTATGAGTGTTGGCTGGTGCAAGGGTTTAAAGGACACACTCTAGGTACACACTGTACCCAAGTTACAGCCATGATTTTTTTTCCCTTCGTGTTTTTCGTTTGTTTGTTTGTTTGCTAAGTTGGCTGCACGTGTATGTGTGTGTGTGGGGGGGTATGTTTCATCCTACTTCTGTGTGTGTTCCAAGGATCAAACCTTTACCATTGAGCTGTCTTGTTGGGTCTTCCTTTTAAATTTTTATATGCCTCCATTTCCTACTACTGGCCCCAGTTTTTTATTTTTATTTAAAATTTAAATTTTTTTTTTTTGAGTATGAGTGTTTTGCCTGCAGGTTTGTCTGCTTGTGACCACCTGCATGGTTGGTATCTAAAGAGGCCAGGAAAGGGCATTGGGTCCCCTGAAACTAGAATTACAGACATTGGTTTTAACCCGCCAGATGGGTGCTAAGACTCAAACCTTGGTTTTGTGGAAGAGCTGCCAGGTCACTCCTGAGCTTCAGTTTTACCTCATCTTCACTGCTCCTTCTATATCATCGTCATCACCATCATCGTCACCGTCATCGTCGTCATATTTATTTAGTGTCTGTGCATGCACCACTGTGTACATGTGGAGATCAGAGGACAGCTTGCAGGAATTGTCATCAAATGCCTTTGCTCCTGAGTCACCTTCTCTTCCCAGTGTTGCTCCCTTTTGTCCTGATACGCAGCTGTCTGCAGCACAGAACTCTGCTTAGAGCAGATGTAATGGGCCTGTTTGTTAATAATTTTGAGTATATGTTGGCTGGATTAATGTAAACTTACCTGAATCTGGAAGGATGCTTTTGAATCGATCTGGTTTGTATTGCTCCCCTCTAATTTGCTTTTTAAGCCCCAGTGGTCCATTTGGAAAATGTTCAATGTGCTTTAGTCAGCGGATATATAAAATGAGAGACTTCCAAGTTATTGTAGTAGCATTGTAGGACTAATTGTTGTCATTTCATTACAGGTCAGTATTAATGGAATGGTGCTTTGGTATGAGTATACAGGGTTGACTGAATTTAGTACTTTACATTTCAGGAAACCTCTTTATCCTGAACAAACCAGTTGGCCACCCTAAATTGATGTTTCTTCTAACTTACCTGATTGTAAAAGATAGATATTTACTATAGAAAACCTGAGAAGGATAAAGCAAAATAAATAAAATAAAATGAACACCAGTAATTACTTTGTGATCAAAAAACTGTCACTGTTGTTGTTATGGTCTAATTCTTTCTGGTCTTTATTGTAGCCATTGGTACTGTTGTGCTAATTTACTGGAATTATGTGATAAAAGTTTTATGTCTTATTTTTATACTTAACATTCTATTCTAATCATTTTTTTCAATGTGTCCTTCTTTCAAGAGTGAAGTTCGGGTGTAAAACAGGCGTATTTGTTACCGAGTGATTTACTTGTCTATACTGTTAGTGCAGATGGCTGCACATGTGCCTTTTACTCCAGACACAGAACTTACTATTGAATTTTACTTTCTTTGATAAATTGTTTGCTTTGGATAGTTCATTTTTACTTTTGAGACAGTCTCATGTAGCCCTTACTGTATCACTTGGGGATAATCTAGTATTTCTGATCCTCCTGGATTCTCTTCCCTGTGCTGAGATTACAGGCATGTGCCATCACTCCCTGATGTATGTGGTGCTGGGGCTGAAATCCATGGTTCTGTGCATGATATTAACTAAACTAGCTGTAGCTTCAGCAGTTGGGCCATTTAACTACTCTGAATCGTTAGTACATATCTATAGTCCTTTGTGTTTTGATAGCTTTAGTTTTATCTGGTATCGTCAATATTGTCTTAAGTACACTGAATAAGTTTTTGGCCCACTAGCACAGAGCCTGTTAAATCTGCCAGACTTTGCGTGGATCTCGCTTTCTTACTTGTTCACGTATATATTTTTAGAAGATATTGATGAGAGGCACAAGAGGTGACTCAGGGACTGAGAATAGGTACTCATCTTGCAGAAGACCTGAAGATGGTCTCCAGCATCCAGTTCAGGCAGCTCCTAACTGCCCATAATTGTAGCTGAAAGGAATTTTGATGCTTCTGGCCTCCATGTGCTTCTATACACACACATAATTAAAAACAATAAAAAATAAATATTTTATAAATTGTTAATGGGTTTTTTTTGCATTTGGGCTACAATTTTCTGCCATCACAGTTTATTCAATTAGATTATCAATTGTTTTGAGTGTCTTGTAAGTAAATAGTCTATGATTCTGTCACAGAGAAATAATTCTTAGACTAGTTGGACAAATAAAAGTTTGAATAAATAATTAAGCATCTGTTATAGACATACATATAGCAATATGTAATAAACATAGGATATTAATCATTTTTATAGAGAAATAGAGTTAAAACTTAAATGGAATGAATTTTAATTAGGCTTAATAGATTTAAGATTTTTGACAATAATATTATTGACTATATTAGCTACTATTGAGAGCTTGCTCCTGCCACTTCCTGTAGGCCTATGTGTAATATTATACATGTATAATAAATATACATACTATATACTAATAGCTGGCAGCTATAGCAGATATGACATTTTACAACCGTAAATAACTCCAGAGGCAGACACTTGCCTGGCTTGCTCAATGCCCAGGGCTCTGCCCCCAGCTGACTATCAGCAAGAAGAAGTACTAATGTTTTTCACTCAAAAAAATAGGACAATATGACTCTAACGTTGTGAAAAAATATACACAATTAAAGATAGGGAAACCCAAACCTGAAAACTTCTGCAGTGACTCCCTGTGGGTATAGGCTTATGGGCATTTTCTTTATTTCTTCTCATTTTCCCACTACAGTGCTTTTGTTACCTTGGTGAACAGAAATACTCTTGTATACATCTTGTATACAAGAATGGTTCTCACTTTATAAAAACAATTTGACCTTTTAGAACTGTTTATGAAGCATTTCTAGTTCATTTTTTTGAGACAGCCCTTGAGTTGGGGTACATTACTTCAACTGTATAACTGTTTACATTCCCTCTTAAACACTGACACTAAATGTAAAAAGCAGACACCTGAGTCTGTATTTTAACATCTAAAAATTATGACTCACAATTTTTTCTTTCTTTTTATTGTCAGGTTTTTAAAATCAGAATATCCAGTTACAACAGGCTTCATATTGAAATTGAAATAAGTATTGTATTGTCTAAGATATTTTTTTAACCTAGAAACTTGTGTTCATATAAACTTTTGTTGTGGTTTTAGAGGCGTCAAAAGAAAATGAAAAGACAGAAGGTGATGAGCGGTCAGTGGATTCTGGAAAGTGTTCTGCGGCCAAGGCTCTAGATGAACCAGCTGTGAAAATTGAGAAGGAAGATGAAAAGGAGCTGGTGAAACTGCCAGTCATTGTAAAGCTAGAAAAGCCTTTGCCAGAAACTGAGGAAAAAAAGATTATCAGAGAGGAAAGTGATTCCTTCAAGGAAAATGTCAAACCCATTAAAGTAGAAGCAAAGGAATGCAGAGGGGACCCAAAAGAGCTCAAAAGCAGCTTGGAGCGGCTGGGTTCACAGGAGCCCGAGCGAGCAGACTTTGGTAACAACATCAAATCTTCTCAAGACATCACAGAGAAATCTACTGAAGAAACAGAGAAGCTTAAAAATGATCAGCAAGCCAAGATACCACTGAAGAAACGTGAAATTAAGCTGAGTGATGATTTTGACAGTCCAGTCAAAGGACCTTTGTGTAAGTCAGCTACTCCAACAAAAGAGTTTTTGAAAGATGACATAAAACAAGAGGAAGAGACTGGCAAACGTGTCTCTGCCATCAGTGCTTTGAGTCACGAAGGGAAACAGCTCGTGAATGGAGAAGTTAACGATGACAAGGTAACTTCACATTTGAAGACAGAACAAATGGAAACACAGCTCTGTGATACACAGGAAGATAGCTCTAACAGCCCCACTAAGGACGGCAATGCTAGCATGGAGGGAAATGCTGCAGAGTGCTTAAATTCTGTCAAAACAAGCACAAAGACAAGTGAGCTTGAGAAAGAGGGCCCTCTGGGGAAGGAGATAGATAGCTCTGTATCTGACGTAGAGAGCCAGCGTCAGAAAGGAAGGTTGGAGGAGCCTGGGGTTCCAGACATGGAAATGCCTCTCGAGCCTTCTGAGAAAGCCACGGATCTCTCTTTAAAACCCAAGTTGTCTGCCACTGAACCCTGCACTATGAAAGTTGAAGAAAAGTCCCCCAAAAGTAAGAGTGAGAACCACACCCCAGGCATAGAATGCCTGGAAAGGGTGGAGAAGGCCAAGAAGACCTCCGTTGATAAGGACATACAAAGGTTGAGTCCAATACCGGAGGAAGTTGTAAGGGGTGCTCTAGAATCAGAAAAGTCAGATCCTTACGAAGTGGATGAAACTACTCTTCCCCTAGAGATGACTGAGGCCAAGGAGAAACAGACCTCAGAAAAAAAAGGTTTAGACTCTAGTAGAAGTTTAAGTGAAGGTCAGTCCCTTGAAAATGCAAGCCCAGAACTTCTAAAAGAGGATTCTGAGTCCTCAAGGGTGGAAATGGCCAAACTGGACAATGCCCAGACCTCTGGCATGGAGGATACTTCTGAAACAAAGGGCTCTGTGCAAAAAAACAAATTTAAATATAAGTTAGTTTCTGAAGGAAATAGTACTGCTTCAGAAAATACAGAGATCACCTCTGAAAGGAAGAAGGAAGGCATCAAGTTGACAATTAGGATATCGAGTCGGAAGAAGAAGCCAGATTGTCCCCCCCAAATTGTAGACTCTGAAAGCAAGGAAGAGAAGACAGGGAAGGAAGAAGAGAAAACAAGTGTGGGTCGAACTTTAAGAAGGTCTCCAAGAATATCTAGGCCCACAGCAAAAGTTGCTGAGATTAGAGTCCAGAAAGCCGACAAGAAAAGAGCTGAAGGAGAAGACGGAGTGGAAGGGGAGCCAGCATCTTTGCAAACAGCAGACAAGAAGGAACACTTGAAGAAAGCAGAGAAGGATACAAATTCTAAAGCGAGCAAGGTAAACCTTCCACCGAATTTTTAATGGAGAAAATTTTTAAATTACTTTATTAGTCTCTGACATGTGTATGTGAAGACCAGAGAAGGGCTCCCAAGTGTCTTCTCTCCTTCCACTATGTGAATCACAGGGATCAAATTCAGGTCACCAGGCTTGGCAGCAAGTGCTTTTACCCACTGAACCATCTTAATGGCCATTATGTTTTCAATTAATTTTTTTGCATGTGTATATATGTGATATATGTATGTGTTTCTGTGGACTCTGTGTGTGTGTGTGTGTGT
>NW_021604648.1:3835143-3838771 GCF_004785775.1 Grammomys surdaster | reverse complement strand
TGTGTGTGTGTGAGAGAGAGAGAGAGAGAGAGAGAGAGAGAGAGAGAACTGGGTGGCTTCTTTATCCCTCAACCCTTTATTTTGTGAAACAACTGGAAGCTCAAGTGTTCACTCACTAGCTGCCTGTGAGTTTCAGCAGTTCCCCTGTCTCCACTGCCGCCCTCAGGGTCACAGAAGCATACTGCCATATGTGGCTTTTTATGTGGGTTCTGGGTATCCAGATTCCAATCCTCATGCTTGTGTGGCAAACATCTTATTGATTGGGCCATCTTGCAAGCCTGTGTTCTCAATTTTAATTAGAAAACTAATTTAGATCAAAATTGTTTGAGCTTTGTGTTGAAATAGCCATTTAAAGACAATAATAAATCTTCCTCTCTTTTCAATAATTATACCCATATACTAAATTTCAAACCATACGATGTCATCTTTTAGACTCTTTTTCTATTGCAAGAAGTTCTAAGAATACACTCTCTATTAGCTGGCCAACTAATAAGGAGCCTGTAGAATGCTAACAGGAAACTGCCTGTAGTATTAACAGTTATGTATATACATTGTTTCATGCCTTTTTCCAACATTCATATTCATGAATATTTGTTCATTAAATTTTTAAAATAATTGGATCAAATCTGTTTATTGTACTGTGAGTTTTTCCACTTAACAGTGCTGTCTCTCTATTTATCCGTGCCCACATAGTGTTTAACAGTGTGGATATACCTCAGTTTATTTAATTACTCCCTTATTAATTGACATTTAGGTTGTTTCCCATTTTTCACTATTACAGGCAATGCTGCATTGAAGACCCTTTTGGACATAAGTGAGTATTTCTTTAGAATAGACTCCTGGAATTGGAATTACTGGGTCAAGGGGCATGTGTATTGTAAAATTGATAGTTACTGTCACATTGCCCTTCAGACACCCTGTTACTGTACCACCCATTACTAGAGTACGGGAGTACCCATTTTAATCATTCGTTTTTTAAGCAGGAATTTTCTCTTCTACGACCTTAATTTTTACCAAAATCAACTCTTAAGACTATTCCATGGGAGTTTGCTGTTAAAAGTACTAGTTTTTCACCGGGCGGTGGTGGCGTTCGAGAGTTCGAGGCCAGCCTGGTCTACAGAGTGAGTTCTAGGACAGCTAGGGCTACACAGAGAAACCCTGTCTCGAAAAACAAAAAACAAAACAAAACAACAACAAAAAAAGTACTACTTTTTCATTTTAATGACCACATTATTATTCATTGTCATTTATCTTTTGTACCTTGAAAACTGGAAGTTTGGATTCTTTTGAAACCCTTTTTTCTTACAGTGGAATTATTTTGTTCTTTCCTAGAGGCCTGTAGCATAGTAATGAAGTGAAATAGGAAAGACTGAAACTAGGTAATAATATGGTGTACCATGATCAGCTTAACCTCTGGATCATAGTCATTTAAATGGTTGTATCTCTGACCTGCTTTAAATTTTTGGTTTGTAATTTAGAACTTAAATTGAAAATAAGTATGTCAGTATATCTTCCTGCTATTGATATAGCCTGTAAGTGTTCATGGCCTTTGACCCAGAATCCTGTTCAAGGAATTTATCCTAACCACAGAAATGGATGTAAACATTAACATCTATGAGGGTACATTGTGAAAGTGAAAAAATGGGAAACAACCACCCAAATGTGTTAATAAAATCAGTACAGCTATTTGGTCATTTCTAAGGACCCTCCCTCCCTCCCATGCAGAAAAGAATAATGAAAACACATACCAAAGCTTAGTAATAGATAGACCTGTTGACAAAACTATAACAATTTTATTTTTTCTTTCTGTATCCGCTAAATATTCTCCAAGGAACATGTAGTCTGGAGAAATATGAGAAAAATTCTTATGTCCAATTATCTCATCTTTAATTATGTAAGGTAAAACCTAAAGGCAAAGTTCGATGGACTGGCTCTCGGACACGTGGCAGGTGGAAATACTCTAGCAACGATGAAAGTGAAGGCTCCGAGAGTGACAAATCCTCTGCAGCCTCGGAAGAGGAGCAAGGAAAGGAAAGTGAAGAAGCAGTCCTTCCAGATGATGATGAACCTTGCAAAAAGTGTGGCCTTCCCAACCATCCAGAACTAGTATGTACCTGCTAAGCAAGCAATGCTCATCTCATGGCTATACTGTGGTTACTTGGAGTGAACTTCTTCCTAGGTTTGATCATGATTTGAATTTTGTTTTGTTTTGTTTTTTGAGACAGTGTTTCACGGTTGGCTGTGGCTGACCTTAAGTGGACAGTTCCGATTAACCTGTGTCTTACTTTTCTATTACTATGATAAAGCACTGTGACCAAGGTAACTTAGAAGAGTTGGGTTGGGCTGTGGCTCCAGAGGGTTAGAGTTAATGATGGCCGTGTGAGAGCATGGAGATAGGTGACTAGAGAAGCATCTTGGAGCTCACATCTTAATTCACAAGCAGGGGGAAGAGAGCACACTGCGGGCATCCCAAGTCTTTTGAAAGGTCAAAGCCTATACCCAGTGACAAAACTTTGCTTGAGCAAGATTACACTTGTTAATCCTCCCCAAACACCCACTAACTGGGGACCAACTATTCCAGTGCTTGAGACCAAGGAGGGAAATTTTCTTAAAACCACCACAATTACTTTAATGAGCCAGGCTATGAAAGTTAAGGCTTTTGTGCTGAAGATGTGAGACTGTGCTGTTTTCTGCCCTCTAAATCAGAGGATCAGCAATGCTTGTGTTTCTCATACCAACAGAATGGCTTTAAAACATAAACGTGGGGACCAAACAAGTGTGAGGAAATAAGTGGAGTGAGCAAAAATGACAGGAAGGACATCCACAGGATTTTAGTTGGGAAATCCCATTTTCTATTTACTGTAGCAAAGAGAATGATGTTAGAAACCAAAGATCTATAATCTGGTGGGCTTCTTATGCCCCACACTTGAAGATAATCCAAAACCCAAATTAGAAGCAATGGTAAACCACTATTGCATTAGGCAATAAAATATATGGTCCTTGTTCTTAATGAACAGAAAAAGTAATAAACTCAGTAAATTTAGAGCTCTAGTTGCTAGTTGTTTTAGTTAGAAGCAATGAATCATTGCCTGAGACTTGGAAATTCTTATATAGTGATATCATTTAGTGGAATTTGAGATTTTGTTGCAGTGTAAGACAAGTCTTCCTAGAAATAAATGAAATTGTAAAGTATAGTTTTAACTGTCTTAATTTGAGATTTAGGTTACATTTTTTTGTAGAAATAATGTGATGAGTGGAATTAGGAACCTGGCTTAGTTCACATATGCAAATCAATTGACTTTAGAGTTGATAGACACCACTAATGATAGTTGGGATCAAGTGGTTCTATTATACAGAACAAGACGAAGGTAGTTTTCCAGCCTTAACTTTGTCCTTTATGGAATAGGGTAGAACTTCAGAAAGACCGTGTGTACCAGAGTTGAACAAATAAAGAGCATAGCTAAGTGGAGCCAGGCCCTTTCTTTTCGTAAGACCAATGGTAGACTGGACTCTGGGATGCTGGAATAGAGTTGGAGGGATTACAGTGAACTCATTCTAATATAGGTAGAAATACAGGGCTCTGTGTGTGTGTGTGTGTGTGTGTGTGTGTGTGTGTGTGTGTGTGTGT